>NW_007730959.1:138204-160028 GCF_000696425.1 Galeopterus variegatus | reverse complement strand
CAATAATCAACCACATTGTATATTGACAAAATAAAATTAAATTAAAAAAATTAAAAAATAAAAATGAAATAAAATTTAATAAAAACTGTCAAAAAATTTGAAAACTCTCAAAGTGATTCATGAAAAATAACTACTTTGCAAGGTTAAGAATGGCAAGTTTGTGGCCTTTCTGACTAGGAATATGGAAGAGGAACTTATAACTGGGAAGTTTTTGAAGTGAGAGAAATTTAGCAGGATTAAGGTAAACTTTCCACACATTTTGGGATAATTGATAAACTATGTAGACATGGAGTAGTGATGATCCCAGTGAAAATGGAAAGTCTGGTATACTTGAAAACGTGCTATGCCTGTGAATACATTCTTTAACTCACATACATCTCAACTGGCAGAAAGCATAAGTGGCTTAAAGAGTCTGAGCAGAGCCTCTGGGAAGAATTATCTGATGCTTGAACCATGCCAGTACAGGCAATAGCCCTATTGAGACAAGCTAGAAAGAAAGATATCAATCAGCAACTGTACACCACAGGAGAAGCAGATTTAAAAATCTGAGTTCAGACATGTTAATCACATAAGAAAATAAAAATTCAATTATGCTCAAAGAACAAAGCTGAATCTACAGTCACTACAACGTATTTTAAAAAATGTTTAGTCTTCAACAAAAATTACTAGATATGCAAATCAATAAGAAAAAAGCATTCAACAAAACTCTTATTCTAAAGAAAGCATTCAACATAAACTGACTTTGGTTAGACCCAGATGTTGAATTTAGCAGACAATTGCTTCACAGCATTCATAGTTGTTAAAAGAATTAAAATAATAGATGATGATAATAAGTGAACAGATGGGAAGTCTCAACATCTACAAAAATAAAACTATTATGGAAAACTTAAAGTTGAAAAATATAATTATGGACCTAATACATATTTAAGATGCAGAATAAAGAATAGAGAGACTAGATATATAAGATCACCAAATGCACAACAGGCTCTCCACACATTTATTTATCGAAAGCATGAATAAATAAAGGCGTAAAGAATTTTATTGTAGTATTGACTTAGTAAGCACACTGTCTTTACTTAAATGTTATATTCAATGTATGTATATTCATAGAGTTGAGAGTATAACTAGTGGTACACAAAGACCACCAGCAAGACCTCCTTTGCCCTATCAGTTGTACAGAAAGAAAAAAAATGTTTTTGCCAAGCTCTAATTTCTAATTCACCATTACTGTCCTCAAAGCCAACCACTATTACCAGTTTCATAGGCGTGTTTCAAAAATAATTCAATGCATGTACCTGCATGCCTCTGATACAATTTTATATAAATGGAGTCATACAATATGTAGTCTTTTTGTGTCTGGCTTCTTTGACTTATCATTAGTTTATTTTTAGATATATCTATGTTGTCATATCAGTGGCTTTCTCATTTTTTTCCATTGCTGGGTAGTATTTTATCATATAAACACACGATATTTTACTTATCCATTTATCATTTGGACATTTCAGTTGATTCTTTTGAGGCTCCTTTGAATAAAGTTTCTATGAGTATTCATTTACAAGTCTGTGTTGACATACAGTTTCATTGCTTTTGAGTATATACTCATACATAGAGTAAAAATGCTTAATCATCAGGTAATTGTATGTTTAAATTAAAACAAAACAAAACGAAAAACACCGACAAATTGTTTTTTAAAATAACTCTGCCATTTTGCATGTGTAAAAATATATATGCTCTTGGCCAAATGGAAAAGGTCAGTATGGAAACTTAATCAAAAATCTACCTAACTTTCTAAGGTCGACCCTGATGGTTTACAGGATTTGTTAAACTGGGAAACTAAAGATGGTGGGGTTTGGGCATGACTGTGTCAGTACTGAAGTTTTGCATCATTCTGGTGTTTGGAGGACTTTTATAGGGGCTTGAATTAAATAAAACATGAATCAAATTTAACAGATTCGTCTCATTCCATTTCAGTCAGAACAGCTAATGGAATGATGTAATCATGAAAAAAATTTCAGGAAGTCAAGACAGCGCAGAAATAAGGAGTAAATATTGTGTGGGTACAATTTTCGCTGCGTTTCTCACATCACTGCATGTCTTCTGAGCAAGGAGCATTGACAGCTGTTTCCAGACTGTCTTCTAAAGAATATTTTTCATAGCAAATAGCTTTGGGAGATAAAAATAAAATCTCCCTCAGGGGCAGAAGATAGATTTGTTTCCTTACCCATAATAATGTGTCTATTGAAGGCAAAGTTTGAGCAGGTTTGCCATAGCACACCTTTAAGATTGGGGTTTTCCTAAACTCAGGGTTCCGCAGCTGTGACACAAACTTTGTTGTGTGTTCAGCATCAATGTATGCCACTTCACATCAACCCTACAGTACTGGATGGCAAGAGGAATAGACGCAGACATAAAATTTATGCTGCCTACTGTGCAGAAAGTAAAAAAAATGTCTTTGTCTTTGAACCAGGAGTCTGTTTTTCTTCCAGCATCTATAACCTGTGGTGCAGTAATTTATGAGCTTACAAATAAAGTAAATTCTCAGACCCTTCACAGATCTTGACATCTTGATCTCATGGAGCTTACCTTCCAATGTGGGGAGACAGATACTAATAAAGAAATCAGTTGGATAGTAGTACTTCAGGTGATTGAAGCACTGTGCAAAAGAATAATGTGGTGTAAGGAGGACAGAGTGATGGCGGTGGATACTATTTTATGTAAGGTGGTCCAACAATGCACAGAGACTTAAAGGAAGCGGGAGCATGAGCTATGAGAATAATCCAAATGACGACTGCTTCTTTGTGTAAATCTTAAAATTGCAATAGGTGTAAATATTTTGTAGTTTAATTTTTTTACATCATTTGTGTGCATTAACTTTCTCAAAAAAAAAAAATCCTAAAATTAAACCTAGTAAGAAAAAATCAGGCAGTATGATGGAAAATGAAATGCAAACTGGAGAGCTTTTGCCAAGACTCTGATCCGTAGAGCTGACACACTTTAGCTCTTTGTGTACTTTCCTCCTAACTGTGGATATAGTCAGCGATGGCTGAGCACTTTCTGTATCTAATACTTTTATTAGATTCTGGGGTCCATCTACTATTCTCTTTTCTCTGTTGTAATTCCTATAGTAGTTTCAGTAAGGAAATCAAAAACTCATGACTCATTCTCTATAAACATCCCCAAATTCTTTTAGAAATATCACAGAGTGGTGACATAAAGCAATGACCTGTAAAATAACTATGATAAAAATAGACTTTTTGGTGTTTCCTTTTAATGTGACCTTACTTTTTCTTCATTATGAAAATTTTATTTATCACTTTTTAAAAAATCAGACATATGAGGTTATGCATACAACCCACATCACATTTATACACACATATGTACACAGAAACTTTCTTCATTCAAAAACACAAACATTTTAAACAAATGCTTGTAATATTATTGTAAATTAGGAAAAATAACACTTGGCTCATTTATGTAAGGAGAGCCAATAAAAAGCAAAGCCATAGTTTCAAACTTGTCTCCCACCTCATAATTTTCACTCACCTTTTGATACAGTTGTTGGGAATTGTTACCATGTGCAAAGATTGCCATATATAATATAAACACCTACTTTGCATACTTGTAATTGTAAAGTCACGTCAATTTTAATAACAAATGGAGATAGATACCTGTTTCTAAGATATGGGGTGGCTACTAAACCCATGAGAGTTGATCTGATGCCAGATATCTCTAACTAGACCTTCTTGGGGTTGTTAACTGTGAGTGAATAGTAAATAAAGGAGAATTCTATAGAAACACAGAGATAAAGCAAAATGCATGACTCATAATCTGAATGAAAGGAGAATAATTTTAATTTGTTGGGGCTCAAGAAGTAGAAGCTATAAAAGAGATTCACTGGAAAAGAGAATTGAATTTGTGTCTTCTGTGAGGAGAGCAACAAGTTGCAAAGTTTGCGATATTAGGTTATTCTAGTTTCTGTATGATGATTTATTTCATATGATATAAAGATACAGTGTTTCGTTAATGTTTTATAGCCTTCTTTATTTCTCTTTATGTGTCGCTCAAATAAACTCACAATTATTGAGTAAAGTTGAGCATTTAAAAAAATTTTCTGATAATGGAAAATGTCTACCGATGTAAATTTGTAGAGTTTGGAAAAGCAGGAAAATTTCAGATTGTATAAAAAAAAGCATATATTTATGAATATGCAGTGAGTCTTACTGACACAAATACTATTCATTCAAAATCTCCAAACTGTAATTTATTACACATTGCCTAAATCTATAAAGACATAGTCATATATTGAAAATAAAGAAATGATGATGTTGGTGTGTAATTTATTAATCAAATCTAAAATCTGAAGAAGTAATCAAAACTCTGTGTGTGTGTGTGTGTGTGTGTGTGTGTGTGTATGTAAATCCATACACTCACATTGTTCTGGAAGCAAAGTGCTAACAAGACCTTGGCACAGTGCTGAGTTAAGATGACAAGGTGACAGTAAGAAGGGGAAATAATATATTCTTTAATAATTTTTATTAATGCTATTTTTGGTGATGGAGGATAAATGAAGATTTTTATGAATAGGGGTATGATGTGCCCAGGAATAGCAGTCTAGGGCAATCAAAATATGAAAATAGCACAATAGGTTGAATGAGGGGAATTTAACAAGATGAATTTATCTACTATGGTAAGAGAGTAACTATAACATATGGAAACTATGAGAATACTTTCAAAAATCTTGTGGAAAAATATAATAAAAAGATAATGCAAACCTTTACATGAAGTTTTTGAAGACCCCTCATATGTGACATTGTAAGGCTAAGGTCTACCTACTCTGCTCTATTCAACCCATCCCATAGCAGGGAACCTCACTGGTTTGACTAGGCAAAAAGCGGTCCAGAATTGCTGGGTGATCATTGGGCTACCTGCCTAGTGCAGGCAGTAGAGCAGGTGATCAGCCATCACTGGTGTGGTGTGAGAGTGCAGTGGGAATGCAGGAGAGGACAAGAGGTCTTCAGAGCACAGGAGTCACAGGGTGCTGCAAAAGGAGCAACAGCTCCATGTGTGACACCCCCAGGCCATCATCAGTTGCTCCTGGGCCCCACAGAGGTCTATGGAACCCAAAGGCCACTCAAGGATCCTAGTTTCTGAGTGAAGTGGGCTGCAGAAAGTCTATTTCCAGGTAGAGGCTACAAGGTCAGAGGAAGAANGATGACAAGGTGACAGTAAGAAGGGGAAATAATATATTCTTTAATAATTTTTATTAATGCTTTTTTTGGTGATGGAGGATAAATGAAGATTTTTATGAATAGGGTTATGATGTGCCCAGGAATAGCAGTCTAGGGCAATCAAGATATGAAAATAGCACAATAGGTTGAATGAGGGGAATTTAACAAGATGAATTTATCTACTATGGTAAGAGAGTAACTATAACATATATGGAAACTATGAGAATACTTTCAAAAATCTTGTGGAAAAATATAATAAAAAGATAATGCAAACCTTTACATGAAGTTTTTGAAGACCCCTCATATGTGACATTGTAAGGCTAAGGTCTACCTGCTCTGCTCTATTCAACCCATCCCATAGCAGGGAACCTCACTGGTTTGACTAGGCAAAAAGTGGTCCAGAATTGCTGGGTGATCATTGGGCTATCTGCCTAGTGCAGGCAGTAGAGCAGGTGATCAGCCATCACTGGTGTGGTGTGAGAGTGCAGTGGGAATGCAGGAGAGGACAAGAGGTCTTCAGAATGTAGGAGTCACAGGATGCTGCAAAAGGAGCAACAGCTCCATGTGTGACACCCCCAGGTCATCATCAGTTGCTCCTGGGCCCCACAGAGGTCTATGGAACCCAAAGGCCACTCAAGGATCCTAGTTTCTGAGTGAAGTGGGCTGCAGAAAGTCTATTTCCAGGTAGAGGCTACAGGTCAGAGGAAGAAGTTTCTTGGCCCCAGCTTGTCTGGATTCACCCGATGCCCTGACACTCACATAACAGGACTCTCTCACCTGGAAATGGCAGGACAACCTCTCCTTCTTGCAATATATCTACTGGTGCTTCTGCTAAGAAAGTTTAACATCCTGCTACTCTAAAGGAGTAATATGAAAAGGAATTTCTCTGATCGTCACTGAGCATACATTGAAGAGTGTGCTCAGAACTGATGGGCAATAAATTCTCAGGCTTTTATGAGCTTCAACTGGTGAGCAGCTCCAATCCATAACGGTTGTACTGTGGTTGTCAGGTGATTAGAAACAGTTTTCCTTTTATAGCTCTAAAGGAAGGAAGGAGAAAAGGAAACATAAAGAATGAAAAATAAAGCTGGAGTAAAGAGATATGTATTAGTTTGCTAGCACTGCCATAATGAAGAACCACAGATTGGGTGGCTTTAACAACAGAAATCTGTTCTCTCACAATTCTGGATGACAGAAGTCATAAACCAAGGTTTCATTTATTGTAAGGTCTCTCTCCTTAGTATATAGATAATGGTCTTCTCTCTTACTCTTCACATTTTTTTTTGTTGTTGTTGTATGTGTATCTGTGTCCTGATTTCCTCTTTTTATGAGGATGCCAGTCATTAAATTAGGACCCACCCATATGACCTCATTTTACCCTAATTATCTCTTTAAAAGATTAATCTCCAAATATAGTCATATTCTGAGATACTAGGGATTACCACTCCTAAAATGATAAATAATTCTTCTGTAATAATTTATTTAACATATATCCAATAATTTAGCCACCAACTCATTCTTATTCCGACATTATCTTCCTGAGTAGTAGATTTTCCAGTCCATTTAAACTCTGCCATCATGGTGAGAAGTGACTACTAGTTGTACTTTTACTGAAGTAAAAGTTTTCTATTATGTTTAAGTTATTTTCTTTCAGAAATGAATTACTTTAGTTTATTTTAAAGTTCACTTTCCTCCAAAAATAAAAAGATGTTTGCAAATAGTGTTAAACTAGAATTTAAATGAGAGGTAGGAATATAAATCAATCTTATTGATTCCCCTTATACAAACATATGTCCATAATGATCAGAATACTAAAATGAATGAGTATACAATTACACTCATCTTAAAGTTATATACAAAGTAAAATTTCGGAATTAAGTATAATTAAAATATGGGAAAATATGTGCAAATCTTTGTAGAAATTTTAAATTATATGGAAACAATTTTGCCAATAGAATGGTGAATAATAATTTATCATGGAAGGAAATATCTCTTCTACATTCCTGGTTTCCATCACAAAGAACCCTTCATAAGTAAAGCATCCCTTTTTCCTTTTTCTTTTGTCATAAGTAAACCTTCCCGTGGATATGAAGAGAGTTAGTTCTTAGTTAGATAACACTCATTGGTTCTATTGCTAGAGTTAATTTTCACAGACTCTGAGTGAAAAGTATTTGGTCTCTTTTTTTTCCTCTCTATCCAGAACATTGGGAAGCAGTTGTCTAAAAAACTCTTTATTTCTTTTGCTTTGTTTCTTTGTTTGTTTCTCTGTTTTTTAGGGGTTAAACCTTTCGCTCCAGCAGGATGCTCCAAGATGGGCCAGAATTAAAGCGTCAATGTTTGTTTGGCTCTCAAACAAGCTATATTTTTATACCCCAAGTGTTTCACAGTATTAAAGGGATATTTTTGTTCTCTATCTACAAATTATTTTGTCTTATTTCTTAACTGATTTAGAACTCAAGTAGGGCAAAAGAATGCTGTTTATGTCCCCAGGTACCTAATAATTAATTATCTACTATTCCTCTGGCCCCAAAGCTAGAATTCAAACAAAGAGAACTATAACACATAGAAGTATACTGTGCTTGCCTACTGAATAGCTCCCCCAACAGTGTGATCCTAAATGTTAAAAACCTATATAAATCAACTCATGTCCCTACTGTGCTCTCTCTATATTTTTACTAAACATTACCACACTTTTGGTATAATTATTTGTATACACATGTCATCCACTTTTCTCCCTCTATAACAAAAATAACTGAAAAAAAACTCTGGTTGTCTTACTGAAGTTTTCATTACCAGAGTAACTGACACAAAACTAGGATTTAAAAACAACAACAACAACAACAACAAAACACTCAAATTAAAAAAACCTTTCTTAACCAGACATTAGGAGTAGAGTGCTGAATAGATTCCCAGGATACTGAAAGAAAGGAGAAATTAAATCATGTTTAAAAAAGATAATTTATCTTTATGGACAAAAGTGGTTATAGGCACAATCAAATTAATAACAGGGCATGACCACCAGTCTGACTTCATAGTAAGGGTACAGGCATAGCTACAAAAATGTTCCTGAAAGAGACTGGACTTCAGGTGAGATTTGCAGAATATGTAGAGCTAAACGAGGAACACGGAGTGATAATATTAAAAAGAGGACCAATTTTGCATTCTGAATATTTAGGATTTAAGTGTGTAGGCACCTTTTTATTTAGTGAAACCTCCTTCCCAGTCTTTTGGTCATTTATTGCTTTTGTTGAGAGTCTGAATACGAAGTTCAGACTCATATCTTCTACTGTTTGCATGTAACATAGTCCGCCCTTATCCACGGTGTTGCTTTCCTCAGTTTTAGTTACCTAAGGTCAACCATAGTTCAAAAATATTAAATAGAATATTCCAGACGTAAACAATAAGTTTTAAAGTGCATGCCATTTTTGGAGTATCATGATAAAATCTTAGTCCATCCCACCTGGGACATGAATCATCCCTTTGTCCAGAGGATTCACTCTGTTTACTCTCAATGTGATATTTACTTAGTAGCCTTCTCAGTCATCAGATCCACCATCACGGTATCACAGTGCTTGTGTAAGTCACCCTCATTTTACTTAATAATGCATAAGGTGGATCTATTTTTAGTTCTCTGAGGAGCCTCCATACTGTTTACCACAGTGGCTGTACCTGTTTACTTTGCCACCAACAATGTAGGAAGGTTCCCTTTTCTCTGCATCCTCACTAGCATTTGTTATTTTCTGTCTTATTGATAATCTCTTCTAACTGGGGTGAGATGATTTCTCATTGTGGTTTTAATTTGCATTTCCCTGATGATTAGTGATTCTGAGCATTATTTCATGTGCTTGTTCGCCATTTGTATGTCTTTTTGTGGGAAATATATGTTCAGGTCTCTTGCCCTTTTTTCAATAAGTTTTCTATTTTTGTTTTTGTTTTTTGCTGTTGAGCTGTTTGAGTTGTTTATATAGTCTGGATATTAGCCCCTTGTCTGACGTGTAGTTTGCAAATACTCTCCCATTCTGTAGGTTGTCTCTTCATTTTGTTAATAGTATCCCTTGCTGTGCAGAAGCTTTTTAGTATGATGTAGTCCCATTTGTGTATTTTTACTTTAGTTGCTTGTGCCTTTATAATCTCTCCCACTTAAAAAAGTCCTGTCCATTCCCATTCTGGGTAGCACTTCCTCCATGTTTTCTTCTAGTAGTTTCATAGTTTCAGGTCTTAGATTAAGGTCTTTAATCCATTTTGAGTTAATTTTTGTGTATGATGGGAGATAGGGGTCTAGTTCCAATATTCTGCTTGTGGATATTCAGTTTTCCCAGCACCATTTATTAAAGAGGCTGTCCTTTCCCCACTGTATATTCTTTGCAACTTTGTCAAAAAAAGCAGTTGACTTTAAGTGCCTGGGTTTATTTCTGGGTTCTCTGTTCTGTTCCATTAGTGTATTTGTCTGTTTTTATGCTGGTACCATGCTGTTTTGGTTACTATAGCTTTTTAGCACATTTTGAAGTTAAGTGGTGTGATACCTCCATCTCTGTTCTTTTTGTTCAATATTGGTTTAGCTATACAGGTTCTTTTTTGATTCCATATAACTTTTAAGATCATTTTTTCTATTTCTTGAAGAATGTCATTGGTATTTTGATAGGAATTGTGTTAAATGTATACATTGCTTCAGGTAATATGGACATGTTGATGATGTTAATTCTATTTGTTTCCTTCTTAATTTTTTCCACCAGTGTTTTATAGTCTTCCTTGTAGAGGTCTTTTTCTTAGATTTTTTTTTTTTTTTGGCAGGTATCGTGAATGGGATTACTTTCTTGATTTCTTCTTTGGTTATTTCATTATTGGAATATAGGAATACTATTGATTTTGTGTGTTGATTTTCTATGCTGCTACCCAGGTATCGTGAATGGGATTACTTTCTTGATTTCTTCTTTGGTTATTTCATTATTGGAATATTGGAATACTATTGATTTTGTGTGTTGATTTTCTATGCTGCTACTAAACTGAATTTATTTATTAGTTCTAGTAACTTTTTGATGGAGTCTTTAGGTTTTTCTTCATATACGATCATGTCATCTGCAAATAGGGATATTTTTACTTCCTCCTTTCCTATTTCTATGTCCTTTTGTTACTTTCTCTTGCCTTATTGTACTGGCTAAAACTTCCAGTACTATGCTGAATGAAAGTGGGTAAAGTGTGTATCTTTGTCTTGTTCCAGATCTTAGAGGAAAACCCTGAAATTTTTGTCAATTCAGTATTGTGTTAGCTGTGGCTTTTTCATATATGCCCTTTAATGTGTTGAGGTACTTTCTTTCTATACTTCGTTTTTTGAGTGTTTTTATCATGAAGTGGTATCATTTTATCAACCTTTTTCTGCATCCACTGAAATGATCATATGGTTATTTTCCTTCATTGTGTTGAGGTGATGTCACATTTGTTGATTTGACAATGGTTCACATATGTTGAACCATTCTTGCATCTCTGGGATGAATCCCACTTGACCATGATATATGATCTTTTTAATGTGTTGCTGGATTCTGTTTGCTAGTACTTTGTTTAGGATCTTCACATCTGTGTTCATTGGAGATTTTGGTATATAATTTTCTTTTTTGTTGTATATTTTTCTAGTTTTGGTGTAAGGTTAATGTTGGCCTCATAGAATGAGTTTTGAAGTATTCCCTTCTCTGCAATTTTTTGGAAGAGTTTGAGAAGAATTGGTATTAACTTTTCCTTAAAGGTTTGGTAGAATTCAGCTGTAAATCCATCTGGTTCTGGGGTTTTCTTACTTGGAAGACTTTTTATCACTGCTTCAATCTCATTACTTGTTATTGCCCTATTTAGGTTTTCTAGTAATTCATGATTCAACCTTGGTAAGTTGTTTATATCCAGGAATTTATACATTTCTTCTAGGTTTTCCAGTTTGTTCACATGTAGTTGTTCATAGTAGTCTGTTATGATCCTTTGTATTTCTCTGATATCAGTTTTAATGTCTCCTTTGTCATTTCTGATTTTATTTATTGGAATCTCTTTTTTTTTTCTTTTTAGTCTAGCTAAATATTCATCAAGTTTGTTTATCATGTCAAAAAAACAACTCTTTATTTCATTTACTTTTTTGTATTTTTAAATCTTTAATTCATGTATTTCTGCTCTGATCTTTGTTATTTCTCTCCTTTTACTGAATTGAGCTTCAGTTTGTTTTTGTTTATCCAGCTCCTTGAGGAGTAATGTTATACTGTTTATTTGAAGACTTTCTTCTTTGTTGATGTAGGCATTTATTGCTATAAACTTCTCTCTTAGAACTGTTTTTGCTGTATTCCATAGGTTCTGATATGTTACGTCTTCATTTTCATTTGTCTCCAGGAATTTTATTTCCTTCTGATTTATTTATTTTTTTGACCCACTCATTGTTTAGCTGCATCTTGTTTAATTTTCATGTGTTTGTATGGTTTCTAGTGTCCCTTTTGTTGTCGATTTCTAGTTTTATTTTGTTGTGGTTGGACAAAGTAGTCGATGCAATTTCAATTTTTTTAACTTTATTCAGACTTGTTTTCTGAGCTAACATATGGTCCATTCTAGAGAATGTTCCATGTACTGCTGAGAAGAATGTGTAGTCTGCAGCTATTGTATGAAATGTTCCATAAATGTTTGTTTGGTCTAATGGGCCTAGAGTAGAGATTAATTCTGTTGTTTATTGGTTAATTTTCTGTCTGGATGATTTGTCCTATGCTGAAAGTGGGGTATTAAAGTCCCAACTATTATTGTGTTGGAGTCTATTTTTCCTACTAGCTCTAACAGAAATTGCTTCAAATAACTGGGTGCTCCAGAGTTGGGAGTGTACATATTAGAATTGTTATATTCTCTTATTAAACTGTTCTTATTAAGTTATTGTGAAACTTAATAAGATGACTCTTATTAAGTTAATATGTAAGTTTATCATTATATAATGACCTTCTTTATCTTTCTTAATTTCCTTAGCTGAAGTCTATTTTATCTGATATAACTATAGCTATTCCTGATCTTTCTTGGTTTTCATTTACATGAAATATCTTCTTCCATCTCCTCTCTTTCAGACAGTGTGTGTATTTATAGGTGAAGTGAGTTTCTTGTAGGCAGCATATTGTTGGTTCTTCTTTAATAATCCATTCAGCCACTCTGTGTCTTTTAATTGGGGTGTTTAATCCATTTACATTTTGAGTTATTATTGATATATAGGGACTTGTCATTGACATTTTGTTACTATTTTTGAGTGGCTTTCCCCAGCAGTGTTTTTTGATTTCTTCCTATTTATTTGAGTATGTCCCGTAAGTTTTTGTGTTTCATTGACATTTTGTTACTATTTTTTCCTTGCTTGTTTTGTTGATTTTTTTTTTTTTTTTGGTCTTACTGTCTTCTTTTGTAATTGAGTGGCTTTCCCCAGCAGTGTTTTTTGATTTCTTCCTATTTATTTGAGTATGTCCCGTAAGTTTTTGTGTTATATGAGGGTTGAAGTTAGTGGGGGCAGTTTTATAAGAATTAGTAAGAAAATAATAGTGTTCTTAGAGCCTTGCAAAGATAAAGCCAACTTCATAATAATTCAAGTAATTCAAAGATATTATCTCTCTCATAAAATGCTCTAGGATAGCATTTGACTCATTTTCCCCCTTAAAATAATAATTAAATGCAATTTAACATTCTTTGAAAAAGATGACAGTAATATAAGGGAAGGAAATCCCTTTAAACCCTCACCATCTGGTCTCTATTAAAGAAGGACATGATTCCCTTTGGCGGAATTCCATTTCTGATATTGTTTTAAGTGGGTTCTCATTTCTAGCTTGGTATAAAGACTGGTAGGGAGACTGTAGGATTCACTTTGAAGTTTGAAGCAGATCTGAGCAAAGCAAAGCTTCTTGGGAATATAGAGAGAAGGACTGGATTTCTTGAATGTCGACTATTTGCCATCACGATCCAGCTAATTCACAGAATAGTCCACTGAGGGAAAGATGATTATTCTTATTGTACAAATAGGTCTCAGGGAGATTGAGGAACTTGCCCAACATCACATAGCGGAGAAGTGGCATAGCTTTGATTCAGCCCAACGTTTGCATGCTTCTGAAATCCATGCTGTTTCCTCTATGTAATGCTGCCATTGAAAAAGGCATACTGTAAAAAGGAACAAAGTATCGATACATGCTAAAATATGGATGAACCTTAAAAAGAATATGCTAGCTGGATGAAGCCAGTCACAAAATACCACATGTTATATGATTCCATTTCTATGGAATACCCAGAAAAAGCAAATCTATAAAGACAGAAAGTAGGTTAATGGTTGCCTGAAGAAGGGGTGCAGGTTGAGAATAACAATTAATGAGCATGAAGGATCTTATTGGGATGATAAAATAGTCTGACACTTGTAAATTTACTACAAAGATCATAAAATGTTTAAAAAGAAGAAAAAAAATGCTAAAGTTGAAGTATAAAACAACTATATATTAAAAAAATCTCTGAATAACATGCTGTATGGTAAAAAAGTATCTTGAATGATAAATAAGTGGGATCTGAAATTGCATTTGATGAACAATATTTAGAAAACTATATGCAGCCTTTAAAGAATTTAATATACATGTAAGTGTATGGAGATTTGGCTCATAAAGGTGGTATAGATATTAGAAATATTTTTTTGTTTATTCAGTAAATGTTCATAAATGAATTTCAGAACAAAATATAATTTGTAAACCAGACTGTGAGAACTAATAGACTTGCTACTTCAAAAGAATAATAATGCTTTCAATCATTTAGGTCCTTTCTCCTCAAAAACCTAGAGTTGGAAACCAACATGAATAAAGATGTATTACTATTAAAAAATAATCTATAGTGCTTTCTCAACTACAGATAGATCTTCCACACGATTCTGCAATCCCTCTTCTGGGTATACACCCAGAGGAATGCAAATCATCATGACGAAGGGACACCTGCACTCCCATGTTCATCCCAGCTCTATTCACAATAGCCAAGATATGGAACCAACCTAAATGTTCATCGATGGATGATTGGATAAAGAAAGTGTGGCATATATATATACCATGGAATAATACTGTGCCATAAAAAAGAATGAAATACTCCCATTTACAGCAACATGGATGAACCTTGAGATACTTACGTTGAGTGAAATAAGCAAACCACAGAGGGATAAATACCGTATGTGCTCACTCATATGTGGGAGCTGAGAAAGAAAGGAAGGAAGGAGAGAAAGACCACAGTATTACAGTGGTCTTACAGAGGGAGGGAACATTCCTAAGGCTGCAAAGCAGAGTGGGGGGGAAAGGGGGAGGGAGAGGGGGGTTGGGGAACAATTGGGTGGGGACACGGGGTATAAAAGCAATTTCTGGTAATTTGTATCTCATGAAATAGTTATTGTAATGAATACAATAAAAAATAAAATATCATTAGAAAATAAGTAGCAATTACTATATAAGAATGTCTTAAACTTTTATTGTGTAATAGATGTAGATATAACCTAACATGACCTTAAAAAAAAGGGGGTATCAATGCCAGTCAGTTCATCTTTAGAGGCTTCATTGATAGGCACTCACATATATTTCCTTTTACGCTTGCTTTAACTAGCTTAATTATATACCTTGGAGCATTTTCCATGCAACACACACACAGGTGTATTTTATTCATTTATAATGGCTGTATGTTATTCTGTCTTGCAGGTGAACCATCATATATTGAAATAGTTCCCTACTGATAAATGTAAAGAACATTCCTACAATTTTATTTTAAATGATGCTAATTGTAAATATATTGTACCTGTAGCCTACGACATTTTTTTCATGTGTTTTTGAAGAGTAAAGTTTTAAGGTTGAAATTTGTGAAACAAATGCATCATGCACATTACCTTTTAAATTAATATTTTCACATTTTCCTTCAAAAATGTTTGTCATGCATTCCCATAAATAGTATGGGGATTGTCTATACTGTGGTTACCCATCATGCTGCATAGAAAGTGAATAATAGCCTCACCATCTAAGACTGTATGGTAAATTTTCGTTGAGTTTTATTTCTTTTTAAACTAAGCCTTTGTAAAAACTATTTTTTTCCATTCTGTGCAAACTTGAAGTAATGATGATTAATATTAATCTCAATAACCAAAACCACTCTGTTTTTGGTTGAAATAAGAGAATTGGTAAGTGAAAGAAGATGAAAAATATTTATATACAATATGAATTCAGGAATGGATTTAGGGAAAAAAGCAGCATCTTAGAAATAACTAGGATTCACTGGGTCTCAAATTAAATCAAAGAGAATATTGGGAGGCTTCCTGAGAAAGATATCAAACCTTTTGTAAAGCATTAACAATGCTGCTTTTACTTCGGTAGGATGTAGTAGAATGGCTGTTCTTTATTAATATGGAAACAGAATTCTCAATATTACAGAAAGCTGAAAAAGGGAATCTCTTTGCAAATTAGGTAATCAATAAATGAACTAATACATATTTAGTTATTAAAATAATTTGGATGATGGTTTTACATTATTAAATAGACATTAGTCATTTATTATTGTATTATAAAATGCTGTATTATATAGCTCATTTTTATTTGGTTTTAAGGAAATAAACCTGTAATAGGAAATAAAAACTATGAAGATTCAGTGTTTCAGAGCTAAGACACCACCACCATATTTTTGCTGTTTTCCTAAACTGTTTAGCTATTTACCTACTCAAGCTTGGTCTTAATTCCACCCTGGCTATACCATTCAGGGATGACTAATATCATTTGGAATGAGCAAAAGGTTTGAATCATGACAAATTCAGAGCCAGGGATACCAGGCCTTGAATTTACAGGAGTACTGGGCTTTCAAAATTCCACTATGTAGGAGAAATGCCATGAAACATCCTCCCCACTCATGATGTACTTTGCAATATTTTACTTGCTTTACCACCTCATCAGTCTGAGTGGCCTCTTGGAATTTGAAGATGTGCTAACTTTTTTCCAGACTTTGTATTTACTTAGGTTATTTGCATTTCTCATCAGTCTAGGTACTGAAGTCCTGGCTAATCCTGGCTGACTTATGGATATGTAGGACTTCTGGATATTAGGAAAACATGAAAAGTACATACACTGTATATATTTGTATTTAATCATTAGTGTTCCTAAACAGTGTATTTACAATATGACTATCTTACACACACACACATTTTGTATTTAAATGTGTGTGTGCATGTTTAAGAGTGTGTGTGTTTCTTACACAGATTGTTAGAGGCGTGATTTATTGTTGAATTTGTACTTTCACAACTAATCGATAAAGAATAAATGCTTTAAAATTTATGGAAGAAAAGTGATATAAATATGCTCTATTAGCTTAGGAAGATACTAAGAAATATTACGTTTGGATGCTGATATATATTATTAAAGCAAATTAGTTCTTTGCTACATAATATTTTCCTTCTTACTTAAATGACTCTATTTATTTTAAAGAATGAATTTAAAAGGCTGCTGTTCATGCAGACTGTTCAATCTACAAAATAGGGGGGGAAATTTCCTCTCAATTGTCTGGATAAGATCACGAAATAAGTTTTACTATAAGCCTTATTTTTAATAATGATCATAAATGGAACAGATAGTTTATTTCTACTACTTATATTTGGCACAAAGAATCATTTACTTTTTATAGCAATCTTTTTAAGGTAGAAAATGCTAAATTAGCAATATAATTTGCCTAGTTTTATTTCTTTAAGTCATCTGTTCAGAATTATCAGAAAATTGGCACTTTAAATATAAAGCATAATATTTTATAATAGGGAAGAAGGCACAACAATTACAATTCCTTGAAGTTGATACAACAAGTGAACAGATATGAGGTTGTTGGGAGGGAGGGGGATGAGGGAGGAGGGAGGGAGGTCTCGGTAATGGGCCACAATAATCAACTACATTGTATATTGACAAAATAAAATAAAATTTAAAGAATAGGGAAGAAGGCACAACAATTACAATTCCTTGAAGTTGATACAACAAGTGAACAGATATGAGGTTGTTGGGAGGGAGGGGGATGAGGGAGGAGGGAGGGAGGTCTCGGTAATGGGCCACAATAATCAACTACATTGTATATTGACAAAATAAAATAAAATTTAAAGAAAAAAAGAAAAGTCTGTCATGCACGAATATTTTCTAATGAATTTTGTATGCAAACTCAATTTTATTACATATGGTTTTACTTAGGATAAACAACAGAACATGTTAGATTACTTCAACTAATCATAACTAATCAAAAATGTGTTTATAGTGAGTCATAATAGAAGATTGTCTGTTTACTAAACAAATAATATGAGAATCTCTTAGGTATATAATTCACTTCCCCAAAGCTATAGTTTAATTTATGTTATTTATATATAAAGACAACCTTTGTAAAAAACAAATGCCAAGCAAATTCATTTCAAGAGTAATCAAAGTATCAATTTACTGAAGTATTGGGTAAATTGAAGTATGTAAAGTGTTCCCAAAGGAGAATATGAGCGGCATCAGTGTCCTTCAAAGAATATGGAGAATGAGAGAGAGAAAGTGATGTCACCAAAATAGACAATCTCAGAGTCACTAGCCCCTCACAAAAGATCCATTTACAACTACTAAAATACAAAAATTGCCACCCTGTAATCACTGGAAGTTGAGGAAAGAACTGAAGAGACTCAACAGGTCCATGAAAGCATGGAAAGCCACAGTGAGTGGGAGAAGAGAACATGCCATCTGATCCAGCCCCAGTTATTCCCTGGGCCAGTGTTACACAGCTCACTAGTAAGGTACAGAGCAGACACCTGAAGGCAGCAAAGCTGCAATAGTACCCTTAGTGTTAAAATGCTTAGAGTCTGCAGGATCGACGGGTACCATGACTGCTGGCAAAAACAGAGAAAAACCCACTTCATAATGCACCATCACATTTCCCAGACCAGCAAAGCTTCTCACAAGCTTCCCCCACTCCTGCATAGGAAGGAAAGGTTGCAGCTGATTGGAGAAAGGACTCACCCAGAGGTTGATGAGTCTTCACAGGGAACTTGTGCAGGACCTACCCCACAGAAAATCTTTAAAGTGCTGGGGGGGGGGGCAGCTGACACACCAGGGATCATTGGGGAACAGCAAAGGCATCCAATCTGCCTTCCAATGGGTACAGGTGCCACATAGCGGAGACTGGTATGTGCAACAGAACTGCAGGAAGCGCAGTTTTCAGAAAAGACTCAGTCTCAGAGTAGAATTTCCACTCAGCTCAGATGCATCTCTGGTGATCCCACGTGACCCAGAAGTGACTACAAGGTTAACAATTAGCTGGGGGGGGGGGGGCAGCTGACACACCAGGGATCATTGGGGAACAGCAAAGGCATCCAATCTGCCTTCCAATGGGTACAGGTGCCACATAGCGGAGACTGGTATGTGCAACAGAACTGCAGGAAGCGCAGTTTTCAGAAAAGACTCAGTCTCAGAGTAGAATTTCCACTCAGCTCAGATGCATCTCTGGTGATCCCACGTGACCCAGAAGTGACTACAAGGTTAACAATTAAAATCGTGTCCCCACAAAGTGTTACCCAGTTTGAAAAACAACAGTAAGGCAGCAATTTAGCTCAGGCACAGAGTTCAAGTTCCAGTCCCTGTGGGAAGTTCCCCCAACCACGGAATTAACTACAGGACAGCAAATTAGTTCCAGTGCAGTCCTTAAGTAGTGGTGGTTGCTGCAAATCCATCACAGAATGGAAAACAATTACAGACCAGAGAAAAAGTTCTGATATCACATTCTGTTGTTTATAACTGGGTAATTTGTAAGAAAACAAAATTTATTGTTTACAGTTTTAGAGTCTGGGAAGTCCAAAGTCTAGGCAGCACATCTGGTGAGGCCTTGTTGGTTGTGACAGTGACACAGGGGTCTCACACGTCAAAATGGCAGAACAAAGAGAGAGCTAACTTCTCATTCTTTCTCCTTTTAAAGCCCTCAGAATTACATCCATGACCACCATTACACCATCAATGAATTAATCCATTTACTTAGGCATGGTCCTCACAATCTAATCACCTCTCCAAGACACCACCTTTCAACTACCATAATAGGATTTCTCACCCTCTTAATACTGTCACAGTAGGGATTAAGCATCAGTGAATTTGGGGGAACTTCCTTTCCACAGTATTCCATGGCTGGCTTGCTCAAAACTCATATCCTTTTCATATTCATTTCATCTCTAATGTCTTAATTTGTTTCAATTCAAAGTGCTCAGTTCTATATGGGAAATTGTAAAATCAAAACAAGTTATCAACTTCTAAGATACAGTGATGGGACCAATACAGGGTACATATTCCCATTCAAAAAGGGAGAAATAGGCCAAAAGAAAGGGGTGACCTGTTCCAAACAAGTCCAAAATCCAGCAGGGCAGGGTCAAATCTCAAAAGCTGGGGAATCGTGTATGGTGACTCCATGATTAACACCCTCTGCACACTGGTGCATGCGTTGAGCCTCCAAGTCTTCTGGCAGCTCTGCTCCTGTGGCTTTCCTGCTATTCAGCCATGCTTTAGCTGTCATGGGCTGGCAATGCATGCTGATAACACCACAATTCTGGAGTCTCCATGGTGTTCTGCTATCATGGTTCCACTACATGTGGTGCTGGTGGGGGTTTCTGCTACAACTCCAACCCCACATTTCCTCTTTGAATTGTAGGTTCATTGGAATAAATGTAGTGAATTTAAAAATCACTACTAATTCCTTTGTTTTCTAGATTATATTCTTCTAAAGTTTCCTTTTCTTTTTATTTGCATATGTGATAAAATCATTAGCATATGTAAAACCAGATAATACTTAAAAACTTAACAGTGGCATTCAAAGTTTAGAGTTTCCTCCTCCACATCCAGGCTTGCTTTCTGCAATTGAAGAAAGCAGGCTTCCTATTGAAGGCTGTCTATGGTGACTCCACCCTTGTGACAAATCTCTTTTTGGGTCTCCACATTTTTCTATACATCTTTTGAAATTTGGGTGGTACAGTTCTGGCATTCTGGGAGCCTGCAGACTTAACATCACATGGATGCTGCCAAGGCGTACGGCTTGAATCTTCCAACATTACAGGTCCAGCCACACCTGGGGCCTATTTAGCCATGGCTGGAGTATCCCAGGTGGAGGTATTGAAAGCAGCTTCCCAAGGTGGTCCTGGGTAGTGAGCCTGTGGAGGCGGCTTTGTGCCTCTTTCCTAACACCATTCTCTCTCACTAGGCCTCTGGACCTGTGATGGGAGGGACAGCCTTGAAGATCTCTGAAATGCCTTCGAAGTTTTTTCCATTCTCTTGATAATCCCTTTCTTCTGTACTAATCTCCTTAGCAAATGGTCAGTGGGCTACACCCTTGCTTTTGTGGCCAGGCTGAAATTTTTCTAATTTATTGGCCCCTGCTTTCTTTTGAATTATAAATTCTGGCTTTACATTATTCCTTTGCCACCATGACTCAACACAGGCTATTGCAAGTAGCTGTGCAGCTTCCTGAATGCTTTGCTGCTTGGAAATTTCTTCTGCCAAATACCCTGGGTCAGTACCTCAAAGTTTTACATTCTATAAAGTTTTGGGGTATGAATATAATGCAGCCAAGTTCCTTGCAAGTTCATAGCAAGGGTAATGGGTAATCTTTGCCCCAGCTTTCAATAAATCCCTTCTCATTTTTATCTGAGACCTCCTTATAATGGTCTTTATAGTCCATGTTTCTATAAGGATTCTGGTCACCACAGTTTAACCAATCTCTAAATGTTTCCAAATCTTCTCCAGTTTTCTTATCTTCTAAACACTCATCAACAGCTTGCCTTTTTCCAGCCTGCTCCTCCAAATTCTTCCAGCTTCTCTTCAATACCCAGTTCCAAAGCTGCTCCCACATTTTCAAGCATTTGTTATAGCAACATCTCACTTCTCTGGTACCAATTTTCTGTATTAGTCCATTTCTGTTGCTTATAACAAAATACCTAGAACTGGGTAATTTATAATGAAACAATATTAATTGCTTACAGTTTCAGTGGCTGGTAAGTCCAAAGTCCAGGCAACAACACATCTGGTGAGGCCTTTTTTTCTGGTGGTGACTACAGTGATTTAGGGTATAAGATGACAAAATGGCAAAAGCAGAGAGGGAGCTAACTTCTCACTCCCTCCTTTTAAAGCCCTCAGAACCATGCCCATAACCACCATTAAGCCATCAATGGATTAATTCATTTACTTAGGTTGGTCCTCACAATCTAATCACTTCTTCAAGGCCCTACCTTTCCACTATCGTAATAAAATTTCTCACTCTCTTAACACTGTCACAGTGGGGACCAATCCTCAATGAGTTTGGGGGGACATCCTATCCACAGCATCAGTAAGGTCTAACACCACCACAGAGCACCTATAAAACATGAAAGAGATAGCCATCTCTTCAAATGACCAGGCACCAGTGCAAAGACAAATCTTGAGAAAGAAAAGAGAAATATGACGCCACCAAAGGAAACCAACAAAGAATCAGCAATGGACCCAGAATACAGTAGATTTATGAAATATCTGACAAAGAATCCCGAATAATCCTCTTAAAGATGTTCAGGGAGTCACAAGAAAATACAGGTAAAAAATTAAATGATATTTG
>NW_007730959.1:125195-138012 GCF_000696425.1 Galeopterus variegatus | reverse complement strand
AGAACCATGCCCATAACCACCATTAAGCCATCAATGGATTAATTCATTTACTTAGGTTGGTCCTCACAATCTAATCACTTCTTCAAGGCCCTACCTTTCCACTATCGTAATAAAATTTCTCACTCTCTTAACACTGTCACAGTGGGGACCAATCCTCAATGAGTTTGGGGGGACATCCTATCCACAGCATCAGTAAGGTCTAACACCACCACAGAGCACCTATAAAACATGAAAGAGATAGCCATCTCTTCAAATGACCAGGCACCAGTGCAAAGACAAATCTTGAGAAAGAAAAGAGAAATATGACGCCACCAAAGGAAACCAACAAAGAATCAGCAATGGACCCAGAATACAGTAGATTTATGAAATATCTGACAAAGAATCCCGAATAATCCTCTTAAAGATGTTCAGGGAGTCACAAGAAAATACAGGTAAAAAATTAAATGATATTTGAAAAACAATTCATGACCAGAAAAAGATACTTGAAAAAGAAATAAAATCAATTAAAAATTAAATAGAAATTTTAGTGATAAAATATTATTGAAACTGAAAAGCTCAATAGAAGGCTCCAATAGCAGGCTTGATCCAACAGAAAAGATTCAGTGAGTTTGAAGACAAAACATACAAAATTTTCCAATCAGAGGAGGAAAAAAAGGAAAAGGAATAAGACAAATGAATCATTATTATAAAAATTGAAACAGGATTGAAATAACTATGGGACTCCTTCAAGCAAAATAACCTCAATATAATCGATGTGACAGAAAGAGACAAAAAGTAAAAGACCTAGAAAGCATATTACAGAAATAATGGCTGAAAATTTCCCATGTATGGAGAAAGATGATGGTATCCAGGTATAGGAAGCTCAGAGGTCACAAATCAAATTCAGTCCAGTGAGGAACACCCCAAGGCACACCATAATTAATTATCAAAAGACAAAGACAAAGAAAAAATACCGAAAGCAGCAAGAGAAAAGAAGCATATAATATTTAACTAAGGTCCAATAAAGCTTTCAACATTTCTCATCAGAAACCCACTGGCCAAGAGAAAGGGGGATGATATATTCAAAGTGCTGAAGGAAAAAGACTGTCAGCCAAGAATTCCATATCCAGCAAAACTGATCTTCAAATATGAAGGAAAAATAAAGTTATTCCGAAACAAACAAAAACTAAGTGAATTCATCAGCACTAGACCTGCATTTAAAGAAATGCTAAATTGAGCTCTTCAAGCTGGAATAAAATGATGTGAAAGTGTTAAAAGAAAACATTTGAGGGTGTATAAACCTCACTAGTAAATTATATACAGGCATTCTAAGAATACTCCAACATTGTAAAGGTAGTGTATAAACCATTTATATCCTTAATATGAAGAATGAGGGACAAACCTAAGAAGACAATGACAAATAAAACAACTGTGTAAGAGATAGGCAACATTAAAAGATATTACATGAAACAGCAAAATGTCAAAAAGTGGGGGAGATGATATCAAAGCCTAGAGTTGGATTTAGTTAATTCTTTTCACTTAGACATTAAAGTTAAGTTGTTATTACTCTAAAATAATATGTTATAAATATAACATGTATTTTTTAGGCCTCATGGTAACCACAACAAAAAAACCTATAAAAGACATATCAAAAATGAATAGAAAGAAATCAAAATATGCTGCAAGAGAAAACCACTGGACCACAAAGGAAGTCTGTAAGAGCAGGAAAAAGAATCTACAAAACAACAGAAAAAAAAAAATAACAAGAAGGCAATAATGACTCCCTGTATATCAATAATAATTCTATATTAAAAGACACAGAGTGGCTGAATGTTTTATAAAACAGGAACCAATAATATGCCAATATGCTGCCAACAAAAAATTAACTTCACATATAAAGACACATATTGACTAAGAGTAAAGAGATGTAAAAAGATATTTTGTGCTAATGGAACCAAAAAAGAAAAAGAGTAGCTATATTTATTTCAGATAAAATAGACTTCATGGGCCAGCCCTGTGGTGCACTCGCGAGAGTGCGGCACTGGGAGCATAGCGACGCTCCTGCCGCGGGTTTGGATCCTACATAGGAATGGCCGGTGCGCTCACTGGCTGAGTGCGGTGTGGGAGACACCACATCAAGGGTTGCGGATCCCCTTGCCAGTCACGAAAAAGACAAAAAAAAAAAAAAAAAAATTAAAAAAATAAATAAAATAAAATAGACTTCAATCCAAAGAATATAAAAAAGATAAATCATTATATAATGATAAAGGGATCAATTCAACAAGACAACATAAGAATTCTAAATATATACATACCCAACACCAGAGAACCAAGATATATAGAGAAATTAGGTCTTCCTAGACCTAATTGGAGAGATAGACTTAGAGTCCAACACATTATATGTGGATATTCTATATCCCACTTTCAGCAAAGAGTAGATTATCCAGACAGAAAACTTACCGAGAAAAATCAGAATTAATCTCTACTGTAGGCTAACTGGACCTATTGGTCATGTGTAGAACATATCATTCAATAGCTGCAGAATACATATTATTCTCAGCAGCACATGGAACATCCTCTACATAGATCATATGTTAGGTCACAAAACAAAAGGTAAAAAAAGTTGAAATTATACCGACTATCTTTCCTGACCACAACAGAATAAACTAGAAATCAATAACAGAAGGAACATTGGAAACTGTACAAATACGTGGAAAATGCTCTTAAATAACAAACGGGTCAAGAAGAAATTAAAAAGAAAATTTAGAAATTTCCTGGAGACAAATTAAAGTTAGAAAATACCCGAACCAATGGGACATATCAAAAGCAGTTCTAAGAGGAAAATTTATAGAAATAAATGCCTACGTCGAAAAAGAAGAAAGATTCAAATAACAACCTGACATTATACCTTAAGAATTAGAAAAGCAAGAATAAACCAAACCCCAAATCAGTGAAAAAAGAGAAATAACAAAGATCTGAACAGACATAAATTAATCTGCGATTTAAGAAACAATATAAAAGATTGATGAAAAAAGTTGATAAACAAATGATAAACAAATTTGGTGAACTAAAAAAGCAAAAAAATCGAGAAGACTCAAATAACATCAGAAATGAAAAAGGACACATTACAACTGATATCACAGAAATATAAAGATCATAAGAGACTATCATGAAAAACTAAATGTGAACAAATTGGAAATCCTAGAAGACATGGATAAATTCCTGGACACACACAACTTACCAAGATTGAATCATGAAGAACTAAAAAACATAGACTGACCGATAATGAGTAGTGAGATTGAAACAGTAGTACAATGTCTCCTAACAAATAAAACCATGCTGCCAAATTCTTCCAAATATTTAGAGAACTAATTTGGCCATTCACAACAACATGGATGAGCTTGGAGAAACTTATGCTGAGTGAAATAAGCAAAGCACAGAGGGATAAATACCACATGTACTCACTCATAAGTGGAAGCTAAGAGAAAAAGAAGGAAGGAAAGAAAGAGCACGGTGGTGTGCTGGACTTGCAGAGGGAGAAACACCTCTACAGAGGGATAGAAAGTGGAGTGGGGGAAGAGGGGTGGGGAGAGTGGTCAGGGATAATTGGGTGGAGAACATGAGATATAATCACAATTCGTGGCAATGGACATGCTGTAGTATGGATCTGGCTACCACATCTTGGGCACGAATGGTCAACTTTGTACCCCATGAATATTCATAACCAATTAAAAACAAATAGAAAAAGAACTAACAACAATTCCTTTCAAACTCTTCCCAAACATTGAAGAGAAAGTGCTGTAGATTGGATGTCCCCCCCACCCGTGCAACCTCACTGACGCTTAAATCCCCACTGTAAATGTTGAGGATGGAAAATTCTATTATGGTAATTTCAAGGTGAGACCTTGAAGAGTTGATTAGATTGTAGGACCATGCTGTAGTGACTGGATTAAAATTAGTGGTCATGGGCATGGTTCGTTGGGCTTTATAAAGAGAGTGAATGAGGAAGTCAGTCTCTCTCATTCTCTCTGCTCTGCCATTTCACAATGTGATATCCTGTTATCATTGCTGCCACCACCAAGACCCTCACCAGATGTACTCCCTAGACTGTGGACTTCCTAGCCTCTGAAACTGTAGGCAATAAATTTATTTTTTAATAAATCAGTCAATTCTATGTATCTTGCTATAAGCAACAGCAATGGGCTACTACAGAATAGAATACTTCCAAACTCATTCTATGAAAGCAGAATTACCCTCCTACCAAAACTGGAAAAAGACACAACATAAAAAAGAGAATACAGACCAATATCCCTAATGAACACAGATGTAAAAATCCTCAAAAACACACTAGCAAACAGAATCCAACAACGAATTAAAAAGATCATTCACCATGATTAAGTGGGATTAATCCTAGAGATGTAAGAATAATTTAACATATGCAAGTCAATAAATAAGGTACATCGCATCAATAGAATAAAGGAAAAAAACTATATGATCAGATTCAGACAAAGCACTTGACAAAATACATCAACCCTTCATGTTAACACTCAACAAGTTAAGTACAGAAGGAATGCACCTCAACACAAGAAAGGCCATATACAACAAACCCACAGCCAATATCATACTAAATGGACAAAAATTGGACATTAGAGGCTTTTCCTCTGAGATCTGGAACAAAACAAGGATGCTCACCTTCTCCACTCATTTTCAACATAGTACTAGAAATTCTCCTAGCACAATAAGGCCAGAGAAAGCAATAAAGGGCATAGAAATCAGAAAGGAGGAAGTCAAACTATTCTTTTTCGCAGATGACATGATCATACACACAGAAAACCCTAAAAACTCCACCAAAACGTTATTAGAATTAATTAATAAATTCAGTATAGAGGCAGGATATGAAATGAACACACAAAAATCAATAGTGTTCCTAAGCACAGATAATGAAATAGATGACGAATAAATCAAGTAATTCCATTCACAATAGATACCAAACAATGAAATACCTATGAGTAAACTTAACCAAGAAAGTAAGACTTCTACAATGAAAACTTTAAAACACTGATGAACAAAACTGAAGACACAAATAGATGGAAAGATATCCCATGTTCATGGGTTGGAAGAATGAATGTCATCAAAATGTCCATTTTACCCAAAGCAACATACACATTCAACACAATCTCTATGAAAATACCAACAACATTCTTCACAGAAATAGAAAAACAATCTTACAATTTCTATAGAACCACAACAGACATTGTATAGATAAAACTATTTTGCACAAAAAGAACTAAGTTGGAAGTATCATACTACCTGATTTCAAAATATCCTATAGAGCTATTTTAGCCAAAACAGCTTGGTGCTAGCATAAAAACAGACAAATTGACCAATGCAACAGAACAGAAAGTGCAGAAATAAACCCATGCACCTACAGACAACTGATTTACAACAAAGTTGTTAAAAATATACATTGGGGAAATGACAGCTAATTCAATAAATGGTGCTGGAAAAACTGGATATTCATATGCATAAATAGAAACTAGACCCCTGTCTCTCACCATACACAAAAAATCAATTAAAAATGGATCAAAGACCTTAATCTAAGACCTGAAACTATGAAACTTCTGGAAGAAAACATAGGTAAAATACTACAGGAAATGAGATTGGATAGTGCTTTTTTGGAGAAGACTACAATGGCACAGGCAACTAAAGCAAAAATAGATACATGGGACTATATCAAACTAAAAAGCCTCTGCACAGCAAGAGACACATTCAACAAAGTGAAGAGATGACCTTCAGAGTGTGGAAAAAGTGTTTGCAAGTACACATCAGAAAAGGGGCTAATATCAAGTATATATATAAGAAATTCAAATAACTCAACAGCAATAAAACAAATTAACCAATTTAAAAATAAGCAAAGAACCCGAACAGACATTTCTCAAAAGAAAACATACAAATGGCCCACAGACACATGAAAAGTACTTAACATCACCATATTAGTCCATTTATGTTTCTTATAACAAAATAAACATAACTAGGTAATTTTTAAGGAAGTAAAATTTATCACTTACAGTTTTTGAGGCTGGGAAGTCCAGGGAACACATCTGGTGAGGGTCTTGGAGGTGACAGTGACTCAGGGGTCTTACATGGCAGAAAATGGTGGAGCAGAGAGACTAACCTCTCCTGTGCTCCTCTTTTGAAGCCCTCAGAACCATGCCCATGACCACCATTTATAATCCATTCACTATAGCATGAGACTACAATCTAATCACCTCTTCAAGGCCCCACCTTTCAATTACTACAATAGATTTCCCACCCTCAACAGTGACAGTGGGAATTAAGCTTCAAAACATGATATTTGGAGGACACAATTCAACCACAGCATTCCCCCCCTGGCCCCCAAAGTTCATGACCTTCTCATAGGTAAATATATTCATTCCATCTCTAAAGTCTTAATTTGTTTTAACTCAAAAGTCCAAAGTTCAAGTCTCATCTGTGAATTCAAAACAAATCATCTACTTCCAAGATAAAATGGTGGGACAAACATAGGGTACATATTCCCATTCAAAAAAGGAAGAAATAGGTCTCAAAAAAGGTGGGGGGGGGAGTGTAACAGATCCTGAATAAGCCCAAAATGCAGCAGAGCAGGCATTAAATATCAAAGGTGGCAAATCATATACCTTGACTCCATGTTCAATGTCCTCTGCACACTGATGTGGAAGTTGGGTTCCCAAGTCTTCAGATAACTACACTCCTATGGCTTTCCTGGTCTCAGGCCACACTTTCAGCTCTCCCAGGCTGGTGTTCCATTCTGGTAGCTTCACAAGTGGAGTCTCCATGGTGATTCTGCTGTCATGGCTGTAGCAGGCATGGCAATGATGCGGTTTCTCTGCTGCAACTCTGACCCACGTTTCCAGTCAGTATTATTCTAGTGAAGTCTATCTGTGGTGGCTCTAGCCCTGTGATAGATCTGTTCTTGGCTCTTCCATACATCCTTTGAAATTAGGTTGAAGGCTCCCAAGCATCAACAGTTCTGCCATTCTGTGAGCCTGCAAACTTAACACCATATGGATGCCACCAAGGCTATTGACTTGTATTTTCCAAAGCTGAGGGTCCAGCCACACCTGGGAACAATTTAGCCACAGCTGGAGAAGCCAACACAGCAGGGTTTCTGGTGCTAGAAGCATTTTCCAAAGGTAGCCCTGGGCAGTGATCACAAGGAGGGTGCCTCATTCTTGTTCCCCAAGACCATTTTGTCTTTCTATGCCATTGGACCTGAATTGGAAGACACAGCCCCCAAGATCTCCGAAATGCCTTCATGGCCTATTTCTCATATGCCACCACATGGCTAGGCTGCTGAAAACTTTCCAGTTCTTTATGCTCTGCTTCCCTTTCTTCTGTACTAATTTCCTTAGCAAAAAGTCGCTAGGCTAAACCCTTGCTTTTGTGCCTATGCTGAACGTTTTCCAGTATTTTGCCTTCTGCTTTCTTTTGAGTCATAAATTCTGGCTTTACCCCATGCCTTTTCTGCCATAACTCAGTGTAGACTGTTACAAGTAGCCATTCAGTTTCCTCAATGTTTTGCTGCTTAGAAATTTCTTCTGCCAAATACTCTAGTTCGCAACTCTTATGTTCCAACTTGCACAAAATCCTAGGGCATGGACACAGTGCAGCCAAGTTCCTTGCCAGTTCATAGCAAGGGTGATCTTTACCCCAGCTTCTGAAAAGCTCCTTCTTATTTCTATCCACATTTTTATCAATATTCTGTTCACCACCATTTAACCAGTCTCTAAAACATTCCAAACTTTCCCTGGTTTTCTTGTGTTCTAATCTTCCACCAACATCTAAGATTTTCCTCGTCTGTTCCTCCAAATTCCTCCAGCCTCTCCTCAACACCCTATTCCGAAAACTTTTCCACGTTTTCAATTATTAATTATAAGCAACACCCCAATTCTCTAGTATCAATTTTCTGTATTAGTCCATTTCTGTCGCTTACAACAAAATACATGGAACTGGGTAATTTGTAAGGAAATAAAATTTATTGCTTACAGTTTCTGAGGCTGGGAAATTCAAAGTCCGGGGAACACATCTGGTGAGAGTCTTGGCAACAGTGGCCCAGGGGTTTCACATGGCAGAAAATGGTGAACAGAGAGAGACTAACCTCTCATGTGCTCTTCTTTTAAAGCCCTCAGAAATATGCCCCTGACCACTATTATTAATCTGTTCACTAAAGCATGGTCCTATAATCTAACAACCTCTTCAAGGCCCCATCTTTTAATTATCATAATAGGATTTCCCACCCTCAACAGAAGCAGTGGGAATTAAGCTTCCAACATATGAAATTGGGGGTACACAATTCAATCAATCCACAACAATCACTAATTATCCTAGAAATGTAAGTTAAAAACCACAACTTGCATTCTGACTCCAGTCAGAATGGCTATTATCAATAAGACAAAAAATAAAAAATAAATAAAATTAAATAAAAAATAACAAATGCTAGAGAAGATGGGGAGAGGAAGGAACTTGCCTAAATTGTTAGTGGGAGTGTAAATTGGTATAGCCTTTGTGGAAAATGGTATGGTGATTCCTCAGAGAACTAAAAATAGATCTACCTTACAACCCAGCTATTTCACTACTGGGTATAAACCCATAGGAAATGAAATCAATATATCAAAAAGACAACCACTCCCATGGTCATTGCAAGAATATTCACACTAGCCCAGAGATGGAATCAACCTAAATGCCCATCAACAGATGAATGGATAAAAATATTGTGGTATATATACACAATGGAATACTACTCAGTTATAGAAAGAAATGACATTTCATCATTTGCAGCAACATGGATGGAACTGGAAACCATCATGTTAAGTGAAGTCAGGCACAGAAAGACAAATACCACATGATGTCACTCATATGTGGAATCTGAAAGAAAAAAGTGTTACTCATAGAAGTGAAGAGTAGAATAATGGTTACCAGAGGTGGGAAGAAAAAGTGTGGGGGAGGGGGAAGTTTTGTATTAATGGGTACAAATCTATGCTATCTATTCTAAGTGAATCAATATGCAGTATATGCATAAAGTGAAAGAACACACTGTACCCCAAATATGTACAAATAAATGTTAGAAGAGAAAACAAATATGTAAAAATAGAAAAAGAAGAGAGAGAAAAGGCAATGTTCTTACACAGTTCCAACCTCTGTGATTTGCCCACAACCCACTCTTTCAATGAGTTCATCTCCTCATAGCTTTCCCCCTCACGGTGCATTACAGACATCTAGTTTCTTTTGGGTCTTCAATGAACTAAGCACTATCCTGCCCTATAGCACTTGCACTGGCTCTTCCCAGGGTTAACTCATGCCTTCTTGAAATCTGCACAAGTGTCACCTTCACAATGATGTCTATTTCTTGAAGCTTCAGTTATAATCACTAGGTTCATCTAAATGGCCCTCCCCATTGCCCTTCCTCAAGTTTGTTTTATTTTTATGACTAACCATTAATACCTGATATATTAGATAACATACTTCTTATATTTACTCTTCATTTTGTGTTGCATCCTGCTAGGATATAAGCTCTATCAGGGCAAAGACCCCTGTCTTTTTTATTCACTGATGGATCCTAATTACCTCAAAGAGTTTCTGGCACAAGGTAGGCATATACATCAAAATCATTTCACGTGGAAGAAATATTATAGAAAGTGCTTTTAAAACATGCTTTGAGAAAATATTATATTTTCATTTTGCCTTTTAAAACACTAATTAGTATACAGAAAAACTTTTCAAAAAAGAAGCGATTTAAAATAGAAAAATGTTAGAAAGTTGTTAGCTTAAAGAGGAAAAAGGAATAGCTTATGGGAGAAGATGAACAAAAGGAAAACTGTGTTAATCCCAGAGATCTGAAGCAGCTAAAACACCAGGTTAGATGTCAAAGGCCTATATCAGCTACTGCATTTTGCATGGAGATGCAGAATAGATGCTGTGCCAACCAAAGCTAGAATTGCTAAAACGGTGCTGCGTTTGCTACGCTGTTGGATTCCATAATCACCCAAATGCTACTGCTGCTACAGCAGCCTTCAGCAACTACCAGGAATTCCCTTGATGTTCAAGCCAGAAAGAGTTAGAAAGTCTCTTCTTTCTCTCTCCATATGTCTGTAGGCAGAATCAATTAGAAATTATCTGGAAAAAGAGCCTGAAAAGTGTAATACACAGATTTTGTGGTAGAGCAGAGAAGGTCAGTATGGGTCTGAAGGATGATGGAAAATAGCCAACCCAATAACCAACTACTTCTAGCAATTAAAACCAGATTTCTCTTTTGGCATACACCAGGCCAATAAATTAAGTGGAATTTTATATGATAGTTATGTTTTTCTCCCATTTCCTTCTATAAAGTAAATACAAGTTTAGAAATGAATAACATTTAAAAGCATGGACTTTTAAAATTATACACATATTTTTATTAAAGCATTATTAATTATATATATTTCTGGGGTACAGCATTGATTATCATCACCTGTGTATAGCATGTGATAATCCAATCAATATTATAAGCATATTCATTATTACAACTTGTAATTATTCTTTGTACCCCTTACCCAATATCTTCCCAAACCCCCCTCCCCACCACCTCTAGCAAACATAAATTTGTTCTTTTCTGAAGGTTCAACTTATTATTGTGGTCTCTCTCTCTCTCCACCCACTTATGAGTGAGGACATGCAGTGTTTCCCTGTCTGTGTCTGGTTAATTTCACTTAACATAATTTTCTCCAGGTTCATCCATGTTGCTGAGTGGCAGATTTATTATTTTTAATGGCTGAATGGCATTCTATTGCACATATGAACCAAATTTTCTTTAACCAGTCATCCATTGACAGACAGTTAGTTTGGTTAGAGATTTTGGCTATTGCAAATAGAGCTGTGATGAACATGGGAGTGTAGGTATCCCTTTGACATAATAATTTCTATTCCTTTGGGAGCATACTCAGAAGTGGGATTGTCAGATCATATAGTGGTTCTATGTGTAGTTGTCTGAGAAACCTCCATACTGTTTTCCATAATGACAATACTACTTTACAGTCCCACCAACAAATACTAAAAAAAAAAAACCAAAAAAAACCTGACAGCCAAGAATACTATACCCAGCAAGATTATCCATCAGAAAGGAGGGACAGAATGTATGTTTTCCAGACAACAAAAAGCAGGAGTAAATCATCACACAAGCAGCCCTGCAAGAAATTCTCAAGATAGTCCCACATCTGGAATCCAAAACACAATAATCACTATGACAAATACATAAGGAAGAACAAAACCAGCTGGTAAAACACAAATGCCAAGGAGAAAGAAAAAAGAAACAAAATCTTACTACCTCAAGAAAACATTAAATATTTAGGATGAATAATAAAAGTGGAAGAAAGGAATAAAGATATTAAAAACATCTAAACAAAAAGTGATAAAATGGCAGAAGAAGGCAATACCTCTCAATAGCAACCCTAAATGTAAATGAATTAAATTACTCATTCAAAAGACACAGACTGACTGACTGGATTAAAAAGCTAGACCCAATAATATGCTGCCTTCAAGAGACCAATGTCCTGTAAAGTCATATACAGACTAAAAGTTAAAGGATGAAAAATTATATACCATGTACACAGACACCAAAAATGAGCAGCGGTAGCTATTCTTATATCAGATAAAATAGACATTAAACAAAATACCATAAAAGGAGACAAAGAAGGCCACTACATAATGACAAAGAGATCTATCCAGTAAGAAGACATAACAATCATAAATAAGTTTTCACCAAACACCAGAACACCCAGATATATGAAGCAAACACTATTAAACTTAAGAAAGAGATAGACTCCAATGCAATAATAGTGAAGGTCCTGAACACCCCTCTCTCAGCACTGGACAGATCATCCAGGCAGCAAGACAACAGGGAAACACAGGACTTAAACTACACCTTACACCAATTGGACCTGGCAGATATCTGCAGAACATTTCATCCAACACCTAGAGAATATGCACTCTTTTCATCGGTCCATGGAACGTTTTCCGAAATAGACCACATGTTAGGTCACAAATCAAGTCTCAGCAAATTCTAAAAATCAAAATCATTTCAAGTAGCTTTTTAGACCACAATGCATTAAAAGTGGACATCAAAAACAAGCACATTTCTGGAAACTGTATACAAAAAGAACTAACTAAAACCAGAGCAGAACTAAATGAAATAGAGATCCAAAAAACAATACAAAAGATGAATGAGATGAAAAGTTGTTTTTTTGAGAAGATAAATAAAATAGACAAACCATTAGTCTGCTTACCAAAATAAAGAGAGAGAGAGAGAATACATAAGAAAAATTAGAAATGAAAAATGACATTATAACTGATTATATATATATATATATAACTGATAGCACAGAAATAGAAAGAATCATTAGAGACTATTATAAACAACTATATGCCAACAAGCATGAAAACCTGGAAGAAATGGATATATTTCTGGACACATACAAAGTACCAAGACTGCACCAAGAAGACACAGAAAACCTTAACAGACCAATAACAAGCAATGAGATTGAAGCAGTAATCAGGAGTCTCCCAGCAAAGAAAAGCTCAGGATTGGATGGCTTTACTGCTGAATTCTACCAAACCTTTAAAGAGGAATTAGCACCAATTCTCTTCAAAGTATTCCAAAAAAATTGAAACAGAGGCCATTCTCCCAAACTCATTCTATGAGGGCAGCATCACCTTGATATGAAAACCAGACAGAGATACAAAAACAAAAAAAACTACAAGCCAATATTGCTGATGAATATAGACACAAATATCTTCAACAAAATAC
>NW_007730959.1:123777-125185 GCF_000696425.1 Galeopterus variegatus | reverse complement strand
GGGCCATAATAATCATATACAGTGTATATTGACAAAATAAAAAAAAAAATAAATAAATAAATAAATAAATAAATAAAAGAAATTTCCTGGAGACAAATTAAAGTTAGAAAATACCAGAACCAATGGGATATATCAAAAGCAGTTCTAAGAGGAAAATTTATAGAAATAAATGCCTACGTCGAAAAAGAAGAAAGATTCAAATAACAACCTGACATTATACCTTAAGAATTAGAAAAGCAAGAATAAACCAAACCCCAAATCAGTGAAAAAAGAGAAATAACAAAGATCTGAACAGACATAAATTAATCTGCGATTTAAGAAACAATATAAAAGATTGATGAAAAAAGTTGATAAACAAATGATAAATGATTTAAGAAACAATATAAAAGATTGATGAAAAAAGTTGATAAACAAATGATAAACAAATTTGGTGAACTAAAAAAGCAAAAAAATCGAGAAGACTCAAATAACATCAGAAATGAAAAAGGACACATTACAACTGATATCACAGAAATATAAAGATCATAAGAGACTATCATGAAAAACTAAATGTGAACAAATTGGAAATCCTAGAAGACATGGATAAATTCCTGGACACACACAACTTACCAAGATTGAATCATGAAGAACTAAAAAACATAGACTGACCGATAATGAGTAGTGAGATTGAAACAGTAGTACAATGTCTCCTAACAAATAAAACCATGCTGCCAAATTCTTCCAAATATTTAGAGAACTAATTTGGCCATTCACAACAACATGGATGAGCTTGGAGAAACTTATGCTGAGTGAAATAAGCAAAGCACAGAGGGATAAATACCACATGTACTCACTCATAAGTGGAAGCTAAGAGAAAAAGAAGGAAGGAAAGAAAGAGCACGGTGGTGTGCTGGACTTGCAGAGGGAGAAACACCTCTACAGAGGGATAGAAAGTGGAGTGGGGGAAGAGGGGTGGGGAGAGTGGTCAGGGATAATTGGGTGGAGAACATGAGATATAATCACAATTCGTGGCAATGGACATGCTGTAGTATGGATCTGGCCACCACATCTTGGGCACGAATGGTCAACTTTGTACCCCATGAATATTCATAACCAATTAAAAACAAATAAAAAAAGAACTAACAACAATTCCTTTCAAACTCTTCCCAAACATTGAAGAGACAGTGCTGTAGATTGGATGTCCCCCCCACCCGTGCAACCTCACTGAAGCTTAAATCCCCACTGTAAATGTTGAGGATGGAAAATTCTATTATGGTAATTTCAAGGTGGGACCTTGAAGAGTTGATTAGATTGTAGGACCATGCTGTAGTGACTGGATTAAAATTAGTGGTCATGGGCATGGTTCGGTGGGCTTTATAAAGAGAGTGAATGAGGAAGTCAGTCTCTCTCATTCTCTCTGCTCTGCCAT
>NW_007730959.1:121770-123599 GCF_000696425.1 Galeopterus variegatus | reverse complement strand
GGAAAGACATTCCATGCTCTTGGATTGGGAGAACTAACATTGCAAAAATATCCATACTACCCGAAGCTATCTACAGATTCAGTGCCATCCCTGTCAGAATATCAATGACATTCTACAAAGAAATAGATAAAAAACAATCCTAACATTCATATGGAACAGCAAAAGACCCCAAATAGCCAAAGCAAGCCTAAGCAAAAAAATTAATGTCAGAGTCATAATGCCACCTGACTTCAAATTACAGTGGCAACCTATTGTAACCAGAACAGCATGATACTGGCATAAAAACACACATGCAGACCAATGGAAGAGAATAGAGAATCCAGAAATTAACCTGTATACTTACAGCCAACTGATCTTTGACAAATGCAATGACAACATACNCCAGAAATTAACCTGTATACTTACAGCCAACTGATCTTTGACAAATGCAATGACAACATACATAGGGAAAAGACTGCCTCTTTACTAAATGGTGCTGGGAAAATTGGACATCAATATGGAATGAAACTAGACCTATACTTTTTGCTATATACCAAAATCAACTAAAACTGTATTAAAGACTTAAGTAAAAGACCCCAACCCATAAAATGCTGAAAAGAAAAGATAGGGGAAAAACTTCAGGAAGTAGGACTGGACAAAGACTTTATGAATAAGACTCCACAAATACAAGCAACAAAAGAAAAAAGAAACAAATGGGATTANACCAAACTAAAAAGCTTCTGCACAGCAAAGGAAACAATCAACAGAGTGAGAAGACAACCTACATAATGGGAGAAAATATTTGCAAAGTATACACCTGACAAGGGTTTTATATCCATAATTTATAAGGAACTCAAATGACTTAACAAATAATCCATTTAAAAATGGGTAAATGAGCTGAGTTGACATTTTTCAAAGGAAGACATACAAATAGCCAACAGGTATATGAAAAAAATGCTCAACATCACTAGTCATCAGGGAAATGCAAATCAAAGCTACATTGAGATATCATTTCACTCCAGTTAGACTGGCACTATTAAAAAGACTGAGAATAACAAATGCTGGTGAGGATGTGGAGAAATAAGGACTCTTCTACAAGCATGGACTATTTTTGCCATGTAAAATCACCATCATCCTCTCATGGATGCCAAACAATGAATTTCTCTTGAGATTTTTTGAATTAGTTGCAAGATATGGTAGCTTGTAAGTAATTTCTTTATTACTATTGTTTTTGTGTTATAAATCACCATTAACATTAATTAACATGCTCCAGGCCATCAGTTTTTATTACTGTTTAAAGAGTTTAAATCAGCCACAATAGCCAAAATATGGAAACAACCTAAATATTAGTCGACAGCTGAATGGATAAAGAAAATGTGGTATATACACACAATTAAATACTATTCAATGTTTAAAAAAAGAAAATCCTGGTATGTTGAAGAACATGGCTGAATTTGGAAGACAGTAAACAAAATAAGCCTGTCACAAGAGGACAAATACTACATGATTCCATCTATATAATGTATCTAAGATAGTTAAACTCATAAAAGCAGAGAGTAGAGTGGTGGTTGCCAGGAACCGGAGAAAAGGGGTAATGGAGAGTTGTTCAATAGGTATAAAGTTTCAGTTACGCATAATGAATAAATTCCAGAGATCTACTCTACAGTGCATATATAGTGCTTGTGATTAACATTACTTTATTGTGCACTTAAAAACTTATTACAAGGGTAGATCTCTTGCTGTGTACTTACCCCAAAACACACACACACACACACACACACACACACACAAATGAGCCAGAACAAGAAAACTTTTGGAGGCAATGAATATGCTTCAGGTTTGTTTATTAC
>NW_007730959.1:119863-120596 GCF_000696425.1 Galeopterus variegatus | reverse complement strand
CGGGAGCGCCGCTGCGCTTCCCAAGTGGCGCACTGTAGCAGTGCACCACCGGGCCGGCCCAGGATGTGTCCTTTTCTGATATGTGTTTTTTTAAAAAGCTTATTTTCTCACTAACCAGAAGTAATATACATATGGAAATACTAACATACCAGGCAGGCATACCAGAGACTAGATTTATGCATGTTGAATATTTATAAAGTTATTATATGCAGCTTCCTTGCCAATCCTCTAATGTTCTCTACACAATGAAAAGTTTTCCATATCCTTTACTTGAAAGAAATATAAAATCAAAAATGAGAGATGAAGATTTCATGAAGAAACTATCACCTTATGAAAATGATTATTAGTGACAATAGTAATTCAGAATCACTTGCAAAGTTCAAAATCTGGAGCTAAACCAAACACGTATCTGTAAACAAATGCTCCAATGAAGACTTTTTCATTTGGATACTGGCCTGGAAATCTATATCCCCCAAAATATAATTTGTGAAACAGGAATCAAAACTAGATATAAGATCACCAAGAAATTCATCAACTATTATTTTTTAATAATATTCATTATACACATGTTGTTCTATTTTTTTAAAAAAGAGTCAATAATTTTTACATTCTTGGTAAGTAATTTTGCAAACAAATGAACTAGTTAAAAGTGACAATTTTGAGTGTTATTCTTTTAGTTTACCTAATAATTTGGTAAGCAATGAATTCCACTGGATATTTTAATGCATTGTAT
>NW_007730959.1:114237-119524 GCF_000696425.1 Galeopterus variegatus | reverse complement strand
ATAAGATCACCAAGAAATTCATCAACTATTATTTTTTAATAATATTCATTATACACATGTTCTATTTTTTTAAAAAAAGAGTCAATAATTTTTACATTCTTGGTAAGTAATTTTGCAAACAAATGAACTAGTTAAAAGTGACAATTTTGAGTGTTATTCTTTTAGTTTACCTAATAATTTGGTAAGCAATGAATTCCACTGGATATTTTAATGCATTGTATCCGTTCTCCCACATCAGTGAGATGAGCTAGTGTTGCAAGTGGAAACATAACTCACAGGCATGGCAGAGTAGAAAAGTGGAAGATCTGCTAGCTTTCTCTCTCATATGAATCCAGGTAGTTATCTCCAGTGCCAGAAATAGTTTACAAAGTCATGGTCACAGGTTCTTTCTCCCTTGTTGCTCTGCCATGTTCAACAAATGGTGCTTGTGGTTGTTTTTGCTTTCACTGTCACATTCAAATCGCAGTCAGCTGGAAGGAGAAAGAGAAAGGTGGTGGCGTGTGCCTTTCCTTGAATGAAAGAACCCGTCGGTTGTACATCTTACTTCTACCTTCTTAAGATGGGTCAGAGTCCAGGCCTAAGTCCATGTGCAGTTAGAAGATAAGCTTGTAAATGCAGTCATCATCTGCTGGCCAGAGATCCATCCAAAATTTCCATTAATAGATAAATTTACAACACACATTGAGAGATAAATTAAGAGTTTCTGACAGAGTAATCATCGTTATATTCTAAGCAATGTTTAGGAAATTATTTTTTGAAAATACGATTATTTGTAATTATCACTTAAACTAAGTATTACTTAGAGAAGGTTTGATTGTTTCTCTAACATTTTGTTTTTATTGTCTAGTTTTTTTACATGCTGTTAATAAATTTTTCACACTAAAGAATTCATTCAGATTATCTTTATGAAGTGACATCTGATGAATATGTAATCTTATATGTCCTATTAGGACTTTCAAAGAAAACATATTATCTCTTCTAGAAAATATCTTTCACATATAACTATTACATATTTTATTTAAAACCTCTATAGATTATCTCTTGAATTATTTTATGTGTCAAGGAATATTTTTTGGAAATATTTCATTATTTCTTCCACTTCCATTATTTCTTCCAAGATAGAAATAATTAATTGAGAGGCAGATTAATTTATAGTATTATCTGAATTTCAAACATAAAGTTAATAAATAAATTTTAGTAAATATTGATGATTTATTAGCAGATAATTTCATTTCGCTCCAAGAGCATAACATCTAATCCTCTACATGCTTACTTATACTTCTTGAAACATATTTTGCTGTTATGCAAGAGAAATAAACTATTTTAATTCTATATTTTGTATTATAAAAGATAAACCAAATATTGAATATAGTGCATACATACATTAAATAAAACTACGGGGAGTAAATAAGCTTTAGTTCAAGACATCTACAGAAAGATAATTTATTCTAACACACCAGTGAGTTCTTAAAAAGAAAATCGCTTTATGTTCTAATTAAAGTAGGAAACTTCACAACTTAAGTTACTCAGCTCATTTGTTTCCTGACTTCTTTATTTCAAGTTAAATACTCCTAAGGTAGGTCATATAATTCAGTGACCTTTAAAGTAAAATTGAAATATTTGATTTTACTATTTTCTTTATCTCTTTTTCTCTCACCACATGCAGCCTATAAATGTCAATGGAATTAATTGCCTAATTACAGGGAATGAAAACATTTCCTTTTGAAAGATTTTAAATTTGTGTATCCTGCTGTGGAGATTTTGCTTGACTGCCTGACCTATACAGTCTGTGCTTCTTAAAGAAAGAAAATCAGTGGTCCACTTTGAAACACATTTTTAACTTGATAATGAGTGCAACAGACTGCTCTATAATTTTAGGTTATTTTATGTTTCAAGGGCTTAATCCTGAGCTTTTTCAGTTTAATCTTCAACTATAACAATTATATATACTCTCTAATAAGCTCCATTATATGTTTTTTATTGTTTTCTAGATACAATTTAATAATATGGCAGAAAACTAGCAATAAGAAAACTACTAATCATGACTAGTTTATAACACAATGGCACATATTTTTCAGCAAGAAGACTGAGTGAGTTTGATTAATAGGTTGCACAAAGAATCTGTCTACCTGGACAACATATGTCACTCTTTTTATCATATTCCTTAAAGAAATACACACACACACACATATTTTATATGCTTCATATTTGTTTACCTTAATATTTACTTTTTGGGTAATCTTTTTGTCCCTGGTTATCATGAGTTACGGGTGTAGGGAATATAGGCATGTCAATTTTTAAAAGCTCATGTTCTAAGTATTAGCTGCAAAGGTGGGAGTAAAAAGGCAAGAATGCCAGATTAGAAAGTGGTATTATGTGATATTACAGAAACACAGAAGCAAGACAGATTCTGTGATCACTATGTGAAGGAAAGTTACAAAGCTGTAACCCAGACTTAGGTATCAAACCTGTAACCCAGACTTGGGTATCAAAACTGATGATATCACACATGCACCAAAAGGATATAAAAAGGTTTGTTTCTCACATAATGAGATTTTTGGAGAAATAATGGCAGTTTCCCAAGCAAATTTGAAAATGGCTTGGGACAATATGGAGGGGTTAGTAGCCTGCCTTTTATTGTGGTTAGGATTGGGAGTCCTTGTGAATTTGGGATGAAATTTATATGGCTTGAACTTCCATCCGGCACTAGGGTAGAAATTCAGGATGTATTATTGTCTTGCAAAGATATGGGACAGAAGAAAATGGTGGGAGGTGGTAGGGGATGAAAATTGTCAACAATAAAACATCAAAAATGGATTCAGAGTCTTTGCTTGACTAGGGACTAAAATGTACCATGATTCATTTAATTATGTTTGAACTTGTTATAGCAAGCCATTACAGTCTTCTATGAGGCCTGTGGCATGAGACTGATAAGGTAGTAAAAAATTCATTGAATGCCTTGGTCATGAACTATTTGTCAGCTTGACTGGGTCATGAAGTGTGCAGATATTTGGTCAAACATTTTTCTGGATATTTTTGTTAGGGTGTTATGGGATGCAATTAACATTTTAATCAATAGAATGAGTAAAGAAGATTTCCCTTCATGATGTAAGTGGACCTGAAATAATCAGCTGGAGACTGAATAGAATGAAAAGGCTGACTCTCCCCCAAGTAAGAGAAAATCCTTCTGCCTGAAGCTTTTTGAACTGTAACATTCTTCCCCCGCCCCAACTCTGAACTCTAACTAAAACATCAATACTTCCTTGTTCTTGAGCCTGCCAGCCTTTGGAGTGGACCTACGTCATCACCTCTCCTGACTCTTCAGCTTGTTGACTCAGCCTGCAGATCTTGGGACTTGCCAGCCTCTATGATCACCAATTCCTCAATAAATCTCTCTAATCTCTCTCACTCTCTCTCTTGCATGTGCTCTCTCTCTCTTCTCTCTCTCTGCCTCTTTCTCTCTGCCTCTCTCTCTCTGCCTCTTTCTCTCTGCCTCTCTCTCTCTCCCTCTCCTCCATACATATGGATATATACATATAGATAGATATCTATAGATATATATCTCCTTTTAGTTCTCTCTGGAAAACCCTGACTAATATGAGAGCCCAGAATTGTGTATTTTGTGAAGTAATATGTGAGTCTTGCTCATTATCTGTTGCTCACTGTCAGTGATATCTAGAACTCCAAAGGGAATAAGAAATGTCTTGATAAGAATTTGTATTTTGGCTTTATTGTGTAAAAAGACATACATGACCTTGATTTATATTGTAGGCATTTGTAATGAAAAAAGAAAATCAGAATTCTTTTCCCCAAATGGGGAAATCTTGGATATGGAAATTTTGTTGCAGACAGTGGGCCTGTACAAATGGCCAGACCACGGTCCATGAACTAAGATTCTGTAAAAATACGCAGGTGAAGCTGATTGCTGACCAGGGCATTCACTACAAAGTTGACTGCATGAAGTTCATCCAATTGTGCTGAGTCTTAAGTCTCATCCTTGACCAGGGACATCCTAGTTAAGCAATGAAAGCAGCAGCTATCCAGTGGGCTCTAATATATGTAATGGTGACACTTCCATCTATAAATTATACAAACTCATTTTGCTATTCAGTCAGTTGATCTCAAGATACTCCTTAGTAGCCAAGGGTCCAGAAGAGGGACCTCATCTCCAGCACTGTGACATCTGTGGTAACTGAAGACAGGGAAGGCTGGATCCTTCTAAAAGTAGTATACATCAGAAGGCCCAGGCTTGGCTCTTTAGTGAAAGGAGCATTTTCATTTTAACAAGGAGGCTTAGGTGGCTGTGCTGAGCTTGCAGGTGCTACTTATATGACACAAAACACAGTGGGTATATGAGTACAGTGACTTATGGACTCAGAGCCTATGACATCCTTTGTTTCCTGGAGATGGTTGTTGCACACACCCAAGAAAGGCAGTTTCTTGCATCAGAAACTCATGGACTATTTATAGCCATCAACAGTAGTCTAGAAATTCTAAAAGACATGAGAGGAGGTAACTAAAGCCTCTATAGTTAATGAGTCTTTGGATTATAGAGATGCTTTTTGTAAAAGCCCCATTCAAAGTGAGCTAATTTGTAGTAACATAAATAAGCTTAAGTAAAAATGTGTAGATAAGAAATATATTGCTTCCAGAATCCCAAAAGGTCTAAAAGATGTTAAATTTGTTTAGATTTGTTTCACTGTTGTGGGTGGTGATAGAGTCAACAGCTGTTTCTTGACAGTGCCAGGAATGAAGCATCCCTTATCTACTCATATAATACTCAGAAATTTCATTAAGGTGGTGAGGTCTTTTATTCTGTGTGAGGCAATGGTCCATTCATTTTGGTGAGTTTCTTTAAGAATATTTCTTTGTCCTGAACGACTGTGTAAAATGAGTCTTGGAGGAATAGGATGTCATAGGTGTAATGTCCTACATGCGTTCCTAGAGAAATTTGAGTGTGATTAAGATTGTGACTTCAAAGATTGTGTGCAGTAGTAAAGATACTGTGATGCCCTGTGGACACCTGTGTAAGGATGTATTGTGTCCCTTTGAAGGTGAACAAAAACTATGGCTAAGAAGCAGTTATGACAAGCATTGAATAGAATATATTAGCTATATCCGTGACTGCAAATACTTACCAGTTGCTGATTGGATTGCATGGAGTCAGTAATTTAAATGATATTGAATATGGAGGACTTATGGGTAGGATTATGACATTAAGGTTGCGATAATCCACCATTAAGTGCTATTCATTATACCCAGGTTTAAGTACAGACCAAATACAGTT
>NW_007730959.1:98767-113967 GCF_000696425.1 Galeopterus variegatus | reverse complement strand
AGAATATATTAGCTATATCCGTGACTGCAAATACTTACCAGTTGCTGATTGGATTGCATGGGGTCAGTAATTTAAATGATATTGAATATGGAGGACTTATGGGTAGGATTATGACATTAAGGTTGTGATAATCCACCATTAAGTGCTATTCATTATACCCAGGTTTAAGTACAGACCAAATACAGTTGTTAAATAAAGAGAAACAGTGAGGATAATCACCCCTTCTCTAAATAGCTCTCATATAATGTGCTTTGATCCTTGAAGGCTCTGTTTAGCTGCACATGGGGCCATATTAACTATTTTGACCAGAGGGGAAGATCCATGGAGTCCCATTTTGTAAAGCTGATTATAAGCACCAAACATTTAATTTTATTTTAATGCATTACTATTTGGGTCACATCATCCATGTCTACTATAAAATATTTTAGGGCAATGTGGAAGCCTGTAGGTACGTTCATCTCCCTCTCTTGATGCTGCTGGGAAAGTCACACCATGCAAATCACCTTGCATGAGGGGTCTGCTTGTAGGAACCCTCACTCTGACCCTACTCTCTAACTACAAGAAATGTCAAGCAACTTGTCTCCTGCTTCTCTTTTAAACCATTTCAACCTTCTTGGGAACTAGCAATGCTCTCCCTAGAAAGCCTCACATAAGAAATAAACTTTTTCATACTCTCCCGATGTGTGTGTATGGCATCACTAGACTCAACATCTGAACTAGATTTTGAGTAGGATGTTCATTTTTGCCATCACAGAAAATCACCTTTATCTGAAGTGACTGTGAAGGATTTTACAGAATAATTGAAATTTGAGGGAGACTGACAAGAAAAAGGATTTGCATGAGCACAGTAAGGAATCAGGAAAATTAAACGCAGGTTTTCTGCATTGGCACATTTAATAGTTTGGCAAGTTGAAAAATATTTAATGTAAATAATTTATCTACATTAAGTGATTTTTGAAGGTGTTTAACTTATTTGCTATTTATCTGAGCATTTCGTTTACTCTCTCTGTGTTTCTCTCCTTTCACTTAGAAGAATAGGTTTATTTTGTGTTCATTGCTTCAAAGACGATCACCAAATTACTTTTCCTGGAACTTCAGATGTAGATGTCTTTAAGAAAATAAAGAAGCTTAAGCAAAATGTTTGCCAGCCACCTCCTCCCAAATATATATATATATATATGTATGTATGTGTGTGTGTATATACAGATATAGGAATATAGATATTCCTAGGGCAGGAGGAGAGAACCTAAGGAATCAAAAAAAAAAAAAAAAAGCTTAGATATTATTGAGTTATAAATGGAGGAAAAATAGCTGCTGCTTTTAGTCTAGGCTTGAGAAAACTGGTAGTACCACAAAAGAGTCTGTGAAAGTTGGGAGAAAAGTAAAAAAAAAAAAAAAAAGTATCTTATATAAACCCCGGGATGGTAAAGAATGTCTGTATATTTGGTCTAAGCAGACAAATACCTAAACATCCTTCAGTGACTCCCATGACCTAGTGACACATTGAAGCTACAGTCATGATTCACTCACATTAAACCATGGCACACAGATTGCCACTGAATCAGAAGTGATCATGTCCATGGGAGTCTTGTGGATATTAGCAGCAATCTACATAGCCTAATAACTGAGACTCAGGGAGGAAAACTGAAATATCTCTGTTGGCAGATCAACCAGATATCCAAGAGTGTATGCCTATCCACATCTGCACTGATGCCTTGGCAGTAAATAAGACACTTAGAAATAAATCCAACTCTGGGGCAGATGCTAGGAGTATGAAAGTTCAAGTTTACTGAAAATATTTCTGCTACTCACCTAGAATGGGAGCTACATATAAGGGTACTTCAAAACGTTCATGGAAAAATAGAATTAAAATATAATACAATGTTTCCATGAACTTTTTGAAGATCCACGTATAAATTGAGTTAGAAAAAACAGAGACAGTTACATTGTTTCACTTTGCTATGTCTAGTGAGAGTTACATACTATATTTAGGTAGAAAAAAGTTGAAAGTAATGTGGAAGCCTAACTATGAATGGGTTTACCTGTCAGATTACTGAGATTAGCCTTTATGTGCTATAGAAAAATTTTGTTTGAAATTTTGTTATGAAATCAGTGTTTAAGAATATTAATCTAATAGTTGTTTGCAGGCTGGCAGAAGGAAAAAGTATGGTCTACAGATGATTTTTCAAATATAAGCTATAACTATGAGAAAAATATTTTTCCAGGGGCTATGGTGATAGTGATTGCGACCTATAATAGAAAGAAACATCTTTTAAAAATGACAAATTTAAGAAACTTGATTATATTCACTAGAAAGACTAATGGGCAAGAAGGGTATACTTGAAAGTGTTAGCTCTGGTGATTGGCAAATAACAGAACCAATAAATTACAAAATCAAATTAGGAGGCATTCATTGAGGAAAAAAATAATGTCATTTAGATCATACAAGTTTCTATGTTATCTAGAGGCAAACTGGAAAATAATTGAAAATATAAAAATAGAGTATAAGTTATCTTCACATGGATTAAGACGTTTCTAATTAGAAATTAAGAAATGCCAGGTGAGGAGTTAATTAAAATGCTTCAGACCTGAGAAGACATCCATTTAGAAGGATTTTACCTGCTTATTTATGGGCAGAAGATTAATGGAGAATAAACAGAAAGAATGGAGAAATAAAGTAGAATTAAAATTGTCACAAAATGAAGAAGAGATGCTTAGAAAGAAAAGGGATAATATTATACTAAGGAAAGACCCTTTGAAAACAAAGTAGGAAGCTAGGCAAAAGGAAGCCATTCATCACAATTATTAATAATGGTATTACATGAATTTTTAATTGTTGAATTTGTAATGCTTTAGTTTATAACCCTTCTGTTTATAATGGAATGTGGTACATACACTGAAGAAGAGAACATCTTAATGTTCTAAGAGATTAGAACATGAAAAATCAGACATTAGTGTGTATTCACACACACACACACACACACACACACACACACACACACACACACATTTTTTTTTTTTTTTGTATGGGAATCTGAACCCTTGACCATGGTATTGTAACACTGCACTCTAACCAACTGAGCTAACTAGCCAGCCCTACTTTTTAATATTTTCCTATTCATCCTGATTTTCCTGTCTTGAGCCTTTTAATCTGCTTTCCATTTTGCCATTTCTTGAGCAATTTCTTCATCTCACTGTAAGCAAATAATATTGAAAGGAAAGAATTTATATGACTTAACTTTTGAAAACCCTTAGCATTTAAAGGGCCAAGCATTATTTTTTCCAGTGAAAGAAACCAAATTAGAAATGCAAAGCATTTCAAGAATATCTATTTATTTTTCTAAGTATCTCAAGTACCTCTATAACTTTATTTGTTTAGAAATTAAAAGGAATTAAAAAGTAACTGTGACCCTCACTCTGTAGTCCTTTGGGAACTGAGGCTCAGAGAACCAGAACAAGATATTGTTTTGACTGCTGTTTTTTTTTTTTGTTTGTTTGTTTTTTGGCTAATGAGAAGTCTTTGTCTTTGATTGAAGGATCTTATGTTTCCTGTCAGTACATGTATACAAAACTGTGGTAGGTTATATTGCTGGATTGCAAGTCAGGTAAAATCTCTGACTCTTCACAGTTTCTGATTTAAACACTATATTAAAAGGCTTAGTTTTGTATTGAGAGTATTTGTATGGGACCTTGATTAATAAAAATATTTTAATAGTAGGAGATCCAAATGTTAAAGTACATTAATAGAAAGTCTGCTTAAAACCCACTGCAAATTGACTTTAAATTCTGTATGATGTTTTAAATTGTGCAAATCACACTTTAACCATAAAATCTTCAATAAACTGAGATCAATTTTATTCCACACAACCCACTGAACAATTGAATATCAATGTTATTAAAAAACAAAAAACAGAATATAACTAATTACCGTATTTTGCTTCCTATTTTCTGGTAAATGCTAATAGTAAATTTTTATGAGTTTAAAAAACATAACTTTGGGGCCGGCCCGGTGGCGCACTGCGCTAGTGCGCCGCTTGGGAAGCGCGGAGGCGCTCCCGCCGAGGGTTCGGATCCCACATACGGACCGGTTCCCGCTCACTGGCTGAGCGAGGCGCGGGGGCAACACCGAGGGTTGCGATCCCGTTGCCAACCATTTCCAACATATTCTCCAATGGGCTTCCCCATGGAATAGGCAAACACGAATTCCTACAGGCTTGATGTGAGAAGCACATTCTGCTGCCTGTTCCCTTAGAGTTAAACTTGCTTGTAAAATCTCAACTGCGCAACACTGAGGGTTGCGATCCGTTGCCGGACACGGAAAAAAACAAACAAACAAACAAAAAAAAACATAACTTTGTCTTTCTATCATGTCAATCAAACTGTCCATCAAGTGGTCTTCCTGTGTGGGTATCTGTCTAGTCAACTGGTTTGAAAAAGTTTTCCCAAAATTATTAAATAGAATGACCTGAAAAAATACTTTAAAAATTAAATGAATAACCAGATACAAATCATTTTTCAGACTTATCGTAAAAAATTAAAATGTTATTCACAAAAATATGTCTAATCAAACTGTACTCAATAAAAATCAGGTGTAAATTATTATTTTTTCTCTTGTGTTAGTTTTACTTGAATCCAGTTGAACAACTTTTTTCATTCAAGTAATCTCTAGGAAAGAGTTGGTGAAAGAAAATAGTTTCTAAAATTAACCTGAACTAAAATGTCCTTTTTTAACTAAAGGTTTGAACTTAGTTAAATTTAATTTATTAATTTTATAAAAGTAAACGGTAGGGAAGATCTCTCATGTATCTGATTTAAATTATCATGTGCCTAAATGCAGTGTGTTATCCTACATTCAATCAGAAAAGAGAACAAACATAGCAGTGGAAAAAAGTGGAAAAATCCCAATAGATTTGTGGTTTAATTAATAAACCGTACCAATGGTCATTTTGCTAAAATTTTTCACAAATGTGTCATGAATATAAAAATATTATTACATCAGAGAAAATTAAACTCTGTACTATTTTTGTAACTTTCCTATAAATTTATTATTATCCCCACCCCCCCAAATTTTAAAAGGGTATTAAGATATCAAGTGAGACAATTCTGTGTTGTTTCAACAATACGCATCTCTTCCATATGTCTGCACTATACTATCCCCCATCCCTCCCTCATTCTCCTTGTTCTGTCTTCTGTTTCTAATTACATTTTTGTTTTAATTCTAGCATAGTCTTTTTAATTTCGCATCTCTTCCATATGTCTGCACTATACTATCCCCCATCCCTCCCTCATTCTCTTTGTTCTGTCTTCTGTTTCTAATTACATTTTTGTTTTAATTCTAGCATAGTCTTTTTAATTTTCTCGTAGTCCTATAATTTTAAACTCTAAATATGCAATGAAAAAGGAAAGAAACTTGAAAAGGGTGAAGTCTCATAAAATGCACAGTATAGCTAAGCTTTCCAAAAAGACAAGTAGAAGTTTACTCCTTCCTTATCTTCTGTTACAGTTTTTGTTATCCATGTTTACCTTTCAAAGTTGTTTGTAGTTTCTTAATTTCTTGCAATTATCACAAACAAATATATAAAAGATTGAACAATATACATCTAAGGTTTGTGTCTACAGCCAATATTTGAGTGTGGTTTCTGTAGATGCTACAGATATGGGGGACTCAAAAGTGCCTCACACCCTTGTACTTGTGTTTCTAGGCATTGTTTGATTCTAAGTATTTAGTTCTCATTTAATTTCTTAAGGATACTAATTAAAAACTGGATAGTATTATTTTATGAATAATGATGATACAGTACAACTTATGGAAAAATATTTTTGTATAAATAGAGCTGAAATGAACATGGGAGTGCAGGTGTCCCTTTGACATAATGATTTCTATTCCTTTGGGTATATACCCTGAAGTGGGATCGCTGGATCATGAGGTAGTTCTATCAATACTTGTTTGAAAACCTCCATACCGTTTTCCATAATGGTTGTACTATTTTACAGTCCCACCAACAGTGTAGAAGAGTTTCCTTTTCTCCACATCCTCTTCAGCATTTGTTATTCTCAGTCTTTCTTTTTTATAGTAGCCAGTCTAACTGGCGTGAGATGATATCTCAATGTGGTTTTGATTTGCATTTCCCTGATGATTAGCAATGTTCAGCACTTTTCCAAGTACCTGTTGGCCATTTCTATGTCTTCCTTTGAATAATGTCTCTTCAGCTCCTTTGCCCTTTTTACAACTGGATTATTTGGATTTTACTTACTATTAAATTGTGTGAGTTCCTTGTATATTCTGGATATTATTCCCTTGTTTGATGTACAGTTTGCAAATATTTTCTACCATTCTGTAGTTGTCTTTTCACTCTGTTGATTGTTTCCTTTGCTGTGCAGAAGCTTTTTAGTTTGATATACTCCCATTTGTTTATTTTGTTGTTATTGTTGCTTGTGCTTTGGGGATCTTATTCATAAAGTCTTTGCCCAGTCTTACATCCTGAAGTGTTTACCTATTTTTTATAGGATTTTTATAGTTTCCAGTCCTATACTTAAGTCTTTACTCCATTTTGTGTTGGTTTTGGTATATGGCTAGAGATATGGGTCTAATTTCATTTTTCTACATGTGGATGTACACTTTTCCCAGCACCATTTACTGAAAAGGCTGTCCTTTCCCCAATGTATGTTCTTAGTGCCTTTGTTGAAGATCAGTTGCCTGTAAGTACCTGGGTTGAGTTCTGGGTTCTCTATTCTGTTCTGTTGGTTCATGTGTCTTTTTTTATACCAGTACCATGCTGTTCTGTTAACTATAGCTTTTTAGTATAGTTTGAAGTAAGGCAGTGTAATGCCTCCAATTTTATTTATTTATTTTTTTACTAAGGATTGCTTTGGATATTCAGGGTCTTTTGTTGTTCCATCTGATTGTTAAGATTGTTTTTTCTGTCTCTGTGGAGAATGTTATTGGTATGTTGATGGCGATTGCATTGAATGTCTAGATCACTTTTTGTTGTATGGACATTTTCACAGTGCAAATTCTTCCAATTTCTGAACATGGAATGTCTTTCCATCTTTTGGTGTCCTCTTTAATTTCTTTCAGCCATGTTTTGTTGTTCTTATTGTAGAGATCTTTCATCTCTTTGGTTAAATTGATTCCTAGGTGCTTTATATTTTTTCTGGGTGACTATTGTAAATTGGTTTCCTTTTTTTTCCCCTACTTTTTTGTTGTTGGTGTATAAGGGTGCTACTGGTTTTGTGTATTGATTTTGTTTACTGCAACTTTACTGAATTTGTTTATGAGCTCTAGGAGTTTTTTTGGTAAAAGTTATAAGGTTTTATACATATATAGGATCATGTCATCCATGAACAGTGACAATTTGACTTCATCTTTTCCAATTTGGATATCCTTTATTTCTTTCTCTTGCTTGATTGTTCTGGTGAATACTTCCAATACTCTGTTGAATAGGAGTGATGAGAATGGGCATCCTTGTCTTGTTCCTGTTATTAAATGTAAAGCTTTCAGTTTTTCCCCATTCAGGATGATGTTGTTGGTGGTTTTGTTGTATATGGTTTTTATTGGGCTGGATCCAAACCCTTGTTGATATTGCAGGGCTGCACTGTAACCAACTGAGCTAAATGGCTGGCCAAGAAAATCACTTTTTAAGACTGGAACTGAAAGCAACAGTCATGCTCCTTGTGTGAAATCAGATCATTCTAGATATGTTTTGTGCCTAGACTCCTACCTACTTTTATTTATTAGACTTCAGCCTTAATAACATTTAGAAATGAAGGGAATATATCTTGTTTTCTAGCCATTTTTGTAGGTTCTAGCTCCTTCTTTTCCATATTGTTAAGAAACAGTGAAAAAAATTAATAAAATATATACACAAAATCACAATATCATTAGTTATAGTAAATGCTTCATAAACAATGATGGAAGAAGAAAATAATTTTACTTTAACTCCCACATAATATTCATTTATTCACTGGGACATTTATGAAGTTTCAGGTACTGAGGATGGAAACCTGTGGCTCATGTCCTTACAAAACTTATTATTATGAACTCTTTCCCTCTCTTCTCTTTTTCTTTTCTGTAACATAGTTTTTGCATATTTTCTTTATTGTTCTTTGCAAACATTCCATTCAGTTAAACTCAGCAAGCATTAGTTAAGCAGTTACTATCTACAAGAATGCATACTGGGTACTGTAAGTGATACAAAAGCAGATGAAAATATATTGTTATGCTCAAGTACAGTACAGTTTTGCAGGAAGTCAGATGCATATATATCATCTAAAATATAATAAATAGTGGTAAGTTCTCCAACTTACAATTTTACAGTAAAACAAAGTGATGTGAATGAAGCACATGTATGGATTATTTGACAAAAGATTGAGTAGGTCATATGGAAATTAAACAATGTTTTAATGAAGTAGTTATAATGCTTAGGTAGTTTCAAGGATTGAGAAGTAAATGATTAATGGAATAAACTTTATTTTGCCATTATGTAATGCATTAAATGCATGACTGAATTTACATCTTTATTTAGAATTAAGCATAGCTTATATTTTTTATTGCCAATTTTGTGCTTGGTTCAGATTGGGGATTAGGAATATGCTAGCATTATATATCAGATTGAGAAAAATTCTACCTTTCTCTATCATCAGGAAGAGTGAATGACATTGGAATTAACATTACTTGGAATTTTCAGGTAGCTTCCCCTTTAAGTCAACTGAGCCAATTTCCATAATTACAGACCAAATTTGGATAACCTTTTTACTATCCTCTGTTAGTTATGGCTCCGTAAACTTAACATATGTTCATTCTACTTTGATACTCATATTATTTTAGAAATTATTCTTATTATCTAAAAATCAAGAATTTTAAATATATAGGTGTAATATTAGAGATAACATTTTTTGTTTTTCTAATATATATATACATATTTATGTGGTACAGAGTTGACTATCAGTGTTTGTGTACAGTATGTGATGATCAAATCAATATTATTAGCATGTTCATCATTGCAAATCACAATTACCTTTAGTGTCTCTTACCCAATTCTCTCTATCCACTCTTCCCCTCCCTCTTTCCCATTTTTCATAACTATAGTTCTTTTCTCTCTTGAAAGTTCATTTTATTATGATCTTTCATTGTTTCTTACCTCCCACTTATGCGTGAGAACATGTAGTATTTCTCTTTCTGTGCCTGGATTATTTCACTTAACATTATTTTCTCCAAGCTTATCCATATTGCTACCGATGGCGGAATTTCACTCTTTTTAATGACCAAGTAGTATTTAAAAAAATTTTTTTCATATCAGTTTTTTTTGATTGTCTCTTTCTTTTTCCAAGCATTGCATTTTTCCACCTTGGCCCCAAATTATTTTTGCTGATAGATAGATAGATAGATAGATTGATTGATTGATTGATTGATTTAAGAGAACAGCTTATGGTTTACTTATGTGAGCTTGCTTGATGCTACTTTGTAATTGTTTGTTTTCTACTTCATTCATTTTTGCTTTTCTCCATATTAATTTTGATGTATTACTTATGATGGATGTATTTGTTTCCTTTTATTTGTTTCTTGAATACTTAGTTTATTTACTTCCACATTTTTCTTTTCAAAAATTTTATTTCAAGCCATACAATTTCTTCTCAATATCAGTTTGATCAGTTTCCACAGTTCTTAACTTGTAGTCCTATCAGTATTATCTCTAGTTAAATAATTTTGAGCTTGAATTTGATAGTCTATAAAACAATATTTTTAGAAATGTGTTTTAAATATAGTGCATAGGACTTAAAAATTTGTGTATACTTACTTTTTAAGGCTCTTTTATTGTTGTGCTTTGTAAAGAATATGTATTCATGCCATACTATAAGACTGGTTGTTAAATGAATTATAAGCAATTGTGGCATATTTTTGGTTTTCATTTTTGTTTTTTGCAGGAATCAACTTCATTCAAACCTGTTACATACTAGCAGAGCCCTTCGAATTAAAAAATAAAAAAGATACAGTAAGATTTCTTTCCTAGATACTCAAAGAGCTCCCCCAATCCTTTACATACATAAAACTCAGGGCAGGGAGAAAATTAAGTAGAATTCAAGTAAAATAAATGGCTCATGAAACAGTAACCAGTTTGCTTCAGCTGGCTTAACAAATAGAGTGATCTGATTTATCCCTCAGTTATTTATTGGCTGTTACTTTGAGAGAAGAGGAAAAAGAAAGAGAATCACTTTCAGTAGTTTTGGCAGAGCTATCTCCAGATGCATAGAAATTATGCCCATGGGATAGCCTCCTCTTCAGTAGAATCTATCACAAATACTCCAATTTTATAGGTAGAAACCTTGAGACTGATAAAAGTTAAATATCGTTCTGTGAACTCATAAAAGCATTGCACAGACAATAACTAGCTTTCTAACTCTATAGCTTTCATTTTAAAAAGTACATGATTATTTAGAATTCAGTGTGCTATAAATTCAAAGGACAGTCAAAGTAGAGCAGATTCTTAGTACTAAAGCAAGATATATCATCATTTTGTTTCCCTGGATATGTGACCATTAATTACTAAAGGGGATTAACAATTACAGAAATGTAACCATGCAGAGGAGAAGTAGTACATTATTAAAGAAACAACCAGGGCTGGCTGGTTAGCTCAGTTGGTTACAGCATGGTGTCATAACACCAAGTTCAAGGGTTCAGGTCCCTGTACCAGCCACAAGGGTTCAGGTCCCTGTCCCAGCCACACACACACACACACACACACACACACACACACACACACACAACCCAAAGGAACAATCTAATATCTTTGAAAATGGAAAACTTAAGGAAGATTTAAAAGAATAAAGGCTATATAAGATAACTGCCATTGATGGTAGGCAGATTGTTCAGCAATAAGAATTGAGCATGTCTGGAAGAAAGAACTGGAAAGGCTGCAGGTGACATTCAATTCTGAAAGTCAACCATCTCCTTGAAGATACATTGTAACTGTGCCACCAAGTCCTAACTGAAGTGTGGCTATCAGGCCACAGGCCCCTGCCAAGGTCAACCTGGAAATTCATCATTATCAGAAGGCTGTTGTTATTATAGATGTTGTTATTATATTCAGACAAAGATGTGTTGGCAAAAGTGGAAATTTTAGTCTACTCTAGAAAAGCTTTCTAAGAAACCTCAGAATGTTCAGTAATTTAATTAAAATTTCAAATTCAAATATGTGTTGTATATCTATTATGTGCTGGACTCCTGAAACAGGCAGTATTGTGGAATCCCATGCAGTTTTGTCTATAATTAATCATTTAGTGCTGTTACTAAACACTTGAAACTAATTATCTGTAGACTTAGTGAATCCCTTAAAATGTAAAGTGAATGCTTTGAAATGAATATATCATAAAGCATACATTTATGGGCCGGCCCGGTGGCGCACTGGATAGTGCGCCGCTTGGGAAGCGCGGCGGCGCTCCCACCCGAGGGTTCAGATCCCACGTACAGACCGGTTCCCGCTCACTGGCTGAGTGAGGCGTGGGAGCAACGCCACTCCCACCCGAGGGTTCAGATCCCACGTACAGACCGGTTCCCGCTCACTGGCTGAGTGAGGCATGGGAGCAACGCCAAGGGTTGCAATCCGGTTGCCGGTCCCCGGTCCGGTACGGGGGCAACACTGAGGGTTGCGATCGTTGCCGGACATGGAAAAAGACAAAAAAAAAAAAGCATACATTTATAATATAATAATTAATAATTAAACAGTACTCACACCTCTGCTTTTTTATAATAGCAATTCTCAAATTGTAGCACATATCAAAGTCACTCAGAGGTATTGTTAAAACACAGATTTCTGAGCTCCATCGCCAGAGTTTCTGATTAAGCCAGAAGGGGTTGGGGCCTGATAGGTTATGATGGTGCTGCTGGTGGGGGGACCATACTTTGAGAAGCACTGCTTCATGGCAAAGGATTGTATTTGAATATATCTGAAATTCTGGTTTGTAGATATGTGTTGTGTTAAAAATGATGAAGAATACAACTTGTGTTGTATATAAAAACTTTATTTTATTATCCAGAGCTCTTTAAAATTACATTATTGTTAGGATGTAACATCAAGTTTGAGTTAGTTTCTCATAAAAAAGAAACAACTATTAAAAAATTCAATAATTGCAACCCTGAGAGAAACAAATATCATCTGGAAAGCATTTATTTTGTGAAAATATTTATTAGAAATGGGTACATGTTAACCACCTGAGATTTGTACAAAATATAGCTGCTTGCAATATTTAAAGTATATTTTTATTTAAATAGATATTCCCGTTTCAAAACTAAAAATCTAATTTGGTTCAAAATATGGCACATACATCATTTAGTCATATTCTAAGTGAATAGACAGTAGTTCAATTAAGCAGAATGGTTTAGTACGAATATGAGGATAAAAAATGAGTTTACGACTTTTGCTAATTGCTAATTTCTATTTACTTAGAGCCTATGCTCCCTAGAGTAATTTGTCAATTGAAACATGATTTAAATGGGTTATAAATTTTTATGAAGAAAAATGTCACACTATACATTAAAATAAGGCAAAAGTATTCTAGTTTACTCTAAAAAAACAGAAATGAAAAATGTGAAGTACATATTGTACTTGTAAGACAATATGAAGTCTCTGATATAATGAATGACTTCTGAATGCTCAAATTCTTCTTCAAATAAAAGTAGATGATTATGTAGCTATGGAGATTAATGGAAAACTTTGAAGACTGAAACCAACACTATGGTTTTGAAAATGAGCAGAAATCAACCAATATCGCTTTATGAAAAGAACTTGAGTATAAAAAAGGAGGTGTGAGATATTTTATTTTTCAAGTGAGTACTCATATAAGGTGGATTAAACAGGTGATTAAAAAAGTAAATGAACAAAAGGAAGAAAAAAAAGATGGAACTGGCCTTATACTCATGGGTTTTCCTTGTTTGTGTATAAAGTTCATTTATATAGTTCAGAAATTAGAATAGATAAGAAGCAGTAATATTCCTCTGGAAATATTAGTGAGAATCATTAATTTCTTTTTGCCTTTCCCTTTTGTTTCCTTCTGACCCTGAAAATTGTCAAATGAAATTTCCCCCACCCCCCTTGCAGCCCTTCCCATGTCTTCTGGAGATGCCAAAGTAACCTGCATAATTTGAGATTCCTGTATTGCAATGCACATAGTAGATCAGCATTATGTTCAGTGTTCTATACCTAAGAAGAGTTTAATAGGTGTTTGCTAGTGACATTACCAAAAGAAAGAAAAACTGGACTAATATGCATCTAAAAATCATCTTTTATTACCTAGTTTGTTATAGACATTATGCAGATCGGTTAGGTAAATGTCAGATTTCTCTTTCATTGTTTGCTATATTAATTATCCATAGTTTAAGTTTTTGATAATTTATCCTACTGGTAAAATGATGCAATATGTAGTTTCTTCGTCTATATGTTAAAACTATATGTATTGACTAAGGTATTCTGAATATCTAATTGATTTATTGAAAGTAAACTTCCTGAATGACTGAATTTAGTTAAGCATTTTATCATATCAGATAAGCAGAAGGCTAATGTTTTACAAAAATACCAACCCAGAAATCACATTTGTATTATAAATCATATTCCACAAGAATTGTTGGATTATAATAACCAATACACATATTTCAAAACACCATGTTGTGCATAATAATTGTATACAATTTTCATTTGTTAATTAAAAAAATAAATTTAAAAAATTATTGAGAAAGAGCTTTGCATGTAACTCTATATTGAGCATTTTTATGGATTTTTTAGAATATATCTTATTAGATATATCTGTAATCAGAAACTGGACATAGCTCTGAATCAAAAAGATGTAAGATCACATTCTTATGTTTTCTTATTATATATTACCATAAAACATTATATAAGTATATATAAACAATAATATATTTTAAGTTTTATTCCTTTTTTAATTTATATTGTGTATTTTAACTGCATTCTCTAATTCAAATGCATAGCATTTTTCTATATTGTTGTTATTCAGAAATATCCACCATTGAGCTTATGTCCTAATCTGTATACTTATTAGGATATACAGATAGATGTGGAGGTATGATATTATAGATATGGTTTTATATACACACATAAGTCTAAACATATCAGTATGTTTTTATAAAAGTAATTTTCTTAATATTCCATAAGCTGTGTTTTGATTTTTAAGCATTAATTTCTTATGTTGATAAATATTCTTATCTAATAGAATTTTAATTAATTTTCAACTGTATAAAATTCACATAAAAATAAGTTCACATTATTGAATATTTAGATTGTATCAAATGTTTCACTACTATATATAACACTGTACTTGACATGTTTATGGCTCATTCATTCAGTTTCTCAGTGCTACCTTGGAAATATATTTAGAGTTTCCATATATATTTTTAAAATACAAATATATTTCTCAATTGCCTTCCAGCTTGTTTATCCTAGTTTACATATCCACCAGTAGTATTTGAGAGGCTTAATGTCCTAATGATTTGCCAGTACTTCAGATTCAAAATGTTTAATTTTATACAATAAGTAAATCTGTGCAATAGATCATCTTTTCAAAGACATTGCATAAAATGTATGTTGATAAATATTGAAAATAGCGAGAACATGACATAGGCATTTTCATGACCAAAAAACTCTTAGAGCTGATTAACAATTTTAGTAATGTTGCAGGATACAAAATCAGCACCCAAAAATCAGTACTGTTTTTATACCCCAGTAACAAACTAGCAGAAAATGAAATCAAGAAAACAAGCCCATTTACAATAGTTGCCAAAAAAATAAAATACCTAGGAATCAATTTAACCAAGGAGGTGAAGATCTCTACATTGAGAACTACAAAACACTACTGAAGGAAATTAGTGAGGACACAAAAAGACAGAAAGACATCCCATGCTCTTGGATTAAAAAATTAACATTGTGAAAATGTACATACTACCCAAAGCAATCTACAGATTCAATTCAATCCCCATCAAAATACCAAGGACATTCTTCACAGAAGTGGAAAAAGAAATTTTAACATTCATATGAAAAAACAAGCCAAAAGCAATCCTGAGTAAATAAATAATTGAATAAATAAATAAATAAATAAAGCTGGAGGCATAACACTACATGACTTCTAATTTTATTACAAAGCTATTGTAACCAAAACAGCATGGTACTGGCATAAAAACAGACACTCAGATC
>NW_007730959.1:95186-98300 GCF_000696425.1 Galeopterus variegatus | reverse complement strand
TTGTAACCAAAACAGCATGGTACTGGCATAAAAACAGACACTCAGATCAATGGAACAGAATGGTTTACCACAGAAAACTGAGGAATCAACCCACATACTTATAGCCAACTGAACTTTGACAAAGGCAACAAGAACATACATTGAGGGAAAGACTGCCTCTTTAATAAATGGTGCTTGGAAAATTGGACATCCATATGCAGAAAAATAGAACAAATGTAAACACTGCTTTAGGGAAAAGACCAAAAGAAATGAACAATATCTCACTCACATCCTTGTGAAATGGTTTGTTATTCTTAATTGAAAAATAAATTTTAATATACTGTATTTTCTGTCCTCTTGAGAGTACTAAAATTTTGATCCTTCTCACTAAGTAGAACATTTAAGGAACAGCAATTATTTTTGGAGGGATGGTAAAATGAAAAGTCTCTAAGGTATGTTTTAAATATTAAAATAATCCACTAGTACAAATTGATGTTATTTCAATATGGGGCAATAAAAAATTGTCTAGACCTTTTTAAAGAAATTAAGAAACTCAGTGACATCCATATTCTCTTAATAATAACAAACTTCAACAATAACTATTATAAATATATTTAGCTCATACATCTTTAATAGTCTCCTGGAAACATTAAATAGCGTTAAGAAATGAAACAAAACTGCAACTGCAAACAATGTGATTTCTCTGATTCATTACAATTTAAATGGATGAATTGAATTTATGGTCTAAAATGCTGAATGTTATTTCAGTAAAGGGTAAAGAACACACTACCACCTTGTGGTAAAATGTGCTGTTCAAGGGAAAATATTTTCATATTTCTTCAAGTATTTTTAGAAGATACCAGAACAATATTTGACTGTGTTATAATTAAATGAGGTGTATAATAATTAACAGTATTATGCATCTGCTAGGCTCTTCACTGCTGTGAACTTTATTCTATTTACAGTGTGATCACTATCACAAGAAGATAGACTTTACTGCAGGTGTCACTCTAGGGAAAAAATAATAACATGCTAGTTCCTTTATGGCATAACCAAAGATAAGTTTCTATGAATAAGGTAATAATATTCTATATTACTTATGACACTTTGAAGGTAACATTTCATTTAAAATATGCATTTATTTGAGTAAATGGACATTTACGTTTTGTCCACGTAACACCCAATTTGTCGATTTGGAAAATATATTAGTTTTAATTAACAACCNTTTTGTCCACGTAACACCCAATTTGTCGATTTGGAAAATATATTAGTTTTAATTAACAACCATAGAAAAATTGAATATCTTAAAGAAAATTACATCTTAAAAATAAAATATGCATAGATTATTAAGAAGTAGAAAGAGTTTTGAAATAAAGTAAACCGAAAAATATTTTCAATTTAAAAATATTACATATTATTTATATAGTGTATTTTCTAAGAAACAGTATGAATCCTTACATGTGCCTGTGATCACGCATGTGTGTGTATTGTGTAAGAAATAGCAATTTTTTGTTAAATACATCCAAAATGTGATAGCTATAACATACAAATACAAACTAAACATTAAATTTAAAAATACTTAAATTTTTGCTTTTGTTTTTGTTGTTTGCTTGATAAATTATTAAGATATGTGGTTCCATATGCAGTGTTCATTCTTTGTATGCAGCATATATATAAGAATAGCCTTCATTTTATTCTACATATTCTCTATATTTGCGCCATATATTGTGCCAGGCAACAACGAATGAGAAATTTAACAAAATAATATTTCATTATTTCAACAACTATGAAGCATTCCTCTTATCACAAAACAGTATTCTGTCGCAACAACACATCTGGACCACAGAATGCTTTCTCTTCAGTGTCTCATGTCGTTTAACCAAAAAGGAAAGAAAAAAGATGCAAAAAAAAAGATGCTCAAAAAATAATCAATGAAATATTAATTAATTTATTCTCCAGATATTTGCTGAGTTCTCCTATGTGCGATGAGGCAGACAAAGCCCTGTTTGCATTGGAGCTCCTTCCCCTTCTCCTCTTCCTTCATGTTCTAAGTAGCAGGTAAGAAAACAGAATTTGATTATTTGATTTCCTTGGTTTTCACTATTGTTTATATATATATTTATAATATATAATGATATATATATATATCATTAATCCTTCTGTCTTTATTATTTTATTTTTATTTTCTCTACTTTGAGGTTAATTTGATTTTTTTTTTCTACACTCTTCATTTGTAAAATGAGGTCAACAATTTAAAAGCTTTCTCCTTTTTTTTCTAAGTGTTTAGTGCTGTAAATTTTTCTCTCAGTGCCATGTCTTCCCACAAATTGTGATATGTTGAATTCAGTTCAAAATATATTTTAATTTCCCATTTGATTTTTTGTGAGCCCTTGTGTTATTTAGAAGTGTATTATTAGTTTTCAAATATGTGGAGATTTTCCAGTTATTTTTCTGTTACTGATTTAAATTCAGTTTCACTGTAGTTGGAGAACATACTGGGTATGACTTGAATACTTTTAAATTTACTGAGACTTGTTTTATGGCATAGAATCTGGTATTTTAATTGCTCCTTGTAAATTTGAAAAGAGTGTTTTTCTGCTGCGATTAAGTGATGTATTTCATAAATGTCAATTTACTGATTTTTTCTAATTTTTCTATTGAAAGTGTTTCAAATTTCTGATTTTCATTTTGGGCTTAGGTGTATTTCTCTACATTTCTATAGGTTTTTGCTTGATTAAGTTTGAATCTCTGTTATTAGATTGACAAATATTTATAAAGTTACATCCTGTTTTGAACTGACCTTATTATCAATATGAAATGACTCTATTTTTCTCACAATACTCTTTCTTTGAAAAACTATATGCTCTCATGTTTATACGGCCACTCCAGATTTCTCTCCTTAAGTGTTATATGGTATATCTTTATCATTTTATTTTAATGTATTTGTGTCATATATTGAAGTGTGTTTTTGTCATATATTGAAGTGTGTTTTGTATAGTTGGATCTTGCTTTTTTTTATCCAGTATGAAAATTTTTGTATAAGTTTATGCAAAACAGCCAAATTCTGGTGAGTTGTTTACACCATTTACATTATTGTGATTATTGACATGCGTATTTACTTTCTGTTGCTGTTAT
>NW_007730959.1:92965-95097 GCF_000696425.1 Galeopterus variegatus | reverse complement strand
GTTTACACCATTTACATTATTGTGATTATTGACATGCGTATTTACTTTCTGTTGCTGTTATAACAAATTACCACAAATTTAGAGGCTTAAAACAATCCAAATTTATCATTTTATAGTCAAGAAGTCAGAAATCCTAAAATCAATATATCGACAGGGTTCTATTCCTACTGGAGACTGCATGCTTTCCTTGGCTAATGACCACCTTCTCCATTTGCAAAGCCATCAGCAAAGTATCTCTCTCTCTCACACACACACACACATACACACACACACACACACACACACACACACACACACACACACACACCTCTACTTCCATTGTCACATATCCTCTCTTATAAGAATTTGTGATTATATTGGGCTCATCTGGATAATCTAGCATAATCTCTTTGACTCAAAATCCTTAATGTGATCCTATCTGCAATTTTTTTTTTCTTTTTGCCATGTAAGATAACATATTAACTGGTTATGAGGATTGGGATGTGACATCTTTGGGGAGCAATTGTTCGGTCTATCACAATATGATTGGATTTGAATTTACCATTTTGCTATTTTTTTTTCTATTTGTCTCATCTTCCCTTTGCTTCTTTTCTCCTCTTTCTCTGCCTTCTTTAGGATTGAATATTATTTTATTTGTTATTGCAGTCCATCTTCTTTTCCAGAATATTAACTATAGCTCTAAATATGATTTCTGTGACTGCATTATGGTTTATATTATACATTTTTAGGCTGTCACAGTATACCTTTAATTATAAGTCTCTTACAACAGTATACTTCCATTTCTCCCTACAAACTTTTGTGATATTCTTGTCATGTATGGTAAAACTCCAAAAACACCATAAATATTTTTACTTTAAGCATTCAATTAAAGACAAGTAATAAAAGTATTTATAGCTATCTATGTAGATAATATTCTCAGTATTCATTCTTCGTGTAGATACAGTTTTCTATCTGGTATCATTTTTTTTTTTTATTTGAAGTACTCCCTTAAACTTTTTTGTAGTTCATATCTTCTGCTGGTGATGAAGTCTTTAAGTTTTTATATATTAAATAAACTCTTCATTTTGCTTTCCTTTTGAAATATATGTCCTCTGGATAAATAAATGTAAGATGAAAATTTTGTCTTTTTGTTTTGTTTTGTTTTGTTTCATAATGTTCATCTAATGTGAATGAAAAAATGTTTTGTTTTTATTCTTTCAAAAAACTNACACACACACACACACACACACACACACCTCTACTTCCATTGTCACATATCCTCTCTTATAGGAATTTGTGATTATATTGGGCACATCTGGATAATCTAGCATAATCTCTTTGACTCAAAATCCTTAATGTGATCCTATCTGCGATTTTTTTTTTCTTTTTGCCATGTAAGATAACATATTAACTGGTTATGAGGATTAGGATGTGACATCTTTGGGGAGCAATTGTTCGGTCTATCACAATATGATTGGATTTGAATTTACCATTTTGCTATTTTTTTTTCTATTTGTCTCATCTTCCCTTTGCTTCTTTTCTCCTCTTTCTCTGCCTTCTTTAGGATTGAATATTATTTTATTTGTTATTGCAGTCCATCTTCTTTTCCAGAATATTAACTATAGCTCTGTATATGATTTCTGTGACTGCATTATGGTTTATATTATACATTTTTTAGGCTGTCACAGTATACCTTTAATTATAAGTCTCTTACAACAGTATACTTCCATTTCTCCCTACAAACTTTTGTGATATTCTTGTCATGTATGGTAAAACTCCAAAAATACCATAAATATTTTTACTTTAAGCATTCAATTAAAGACAAGTAATAAAAGTATTTATAGCTATCCATGTAGATAATATTCTCAGTATTCATTCTTTGTGTAGATACAGTTTTCTATCTGGTATCATTTTTTTTTTATTTGAAGTACTCCCTTAAACTTTTTTGTAGTTCATATCTTCTGCTGGTGATGAAGTCTTTAAGTTTTTATATATTAAATAAACTCTTCATTTTGTTTTCCTTTTGAAATATATGTCCTCTGGATAAATAAATGTAAGATGAAAATTTTGTCTTTTTGTTTTGTTTTGTTTTTTTCATAATGTTCATCTAATGTGAATGAAAAAATGTTTTGTTTTTATTCTTTCAAAAAACT
>NW_007730959.1:90685-91276 GCF_000696425.1 Galeopterus variegatus | reverse complement strand
ATGATAAAAAAACAGGAAGCAGAGCCTAAAGACATGGAGAACTTTATAAAATGTGTGATGAAATATGAATTTTCAAGGACTTAAGGAGTTAAATATTAACAAGGTTTAAATGAAGCATGATTGTATTCATAAATACTCCTACGTGCTGTGTTGTAGAGAATGGATAAAGAAGGTAAAACCAAGTCAAACACAGTTCATAAGCTAGGACTGTAATCTAGGGGCATTATCATAATGACTTAATGTAGGTTATTTTCCATGGGGTTAAATATATACAGAAATATTTGATTTAAAGAATTGCAAGAAACAACAAGAGTTGATTGCTTACTGATCATATACAGATAGTAAAGGAAAGAAAGAAAATCTCAGATACATTTGAAAAACATCATCATTGGTGACTCTATTTATTGAGATGAAGACTGTACCTTATATTTTCTTTCATAAGTATAGGGATAATACGTTTTGGCTTTGGGGAAAAACAGTATCATACCTGTTTTAGATATCCATTGCAAATGTAACAAATTACCACCAAAATCAGATCCTTAAAAACAAAATATTTCAATTAGTAAGACACCTATTTTACATATCTATTGG
>NW_007730959.1:86358-89946 GCF_000696425.1 Galeopterus variegatus | reverse complement strand
GATTGCCTCCCAACAGAGCACATTTATAGCCAACCAGAAGATAGAGATAGGAGTGTATTGGCTGCTAATAGTAACTAAAAACAATGTCTGCATATCTGTACTTAGTGGAATAGTTAATATGTCATTCCTGAGTTGGGAAAATAAGGTAGTTATTTGAGTATTCACGAACATATCTGGATAACGGCAGGCTCCTCTCATGGGTACAGCCACTGACTGTAAATCAGGGTACTGACCAGAATACACGAAATCAGGTGAAGATGTTGACTCTGAACAAGAGAGTTTAATATTTTGTACAAGACCCCCCACTGCCCCCCACTGCTCTGGCTTCAGAGCTAGGGGCGCTTCCTGCAGCAGCTCAGTGGTTGTCACTGGGCTGGTTTTTGGATGTCGGGGGGCATGACTGAGGCCCCCAGCCCTCTGTGCTCCCTGCTTGGGAGCCCAGGGGGCTTCTGGTTCTTCTAAGCTGTATAGGTGTTCTTTGGTGGTGTTAGACCTTTGCTAGTTAATATCAAACTATGATCTGTGGGTATTTTTTTCTTTCAGTTCTGTATTGGATTATCTGCTGTTCCCAGTACTTAAACTCTGCACTGGAACTGATTTGTTTTCCTTTGCTTACTTCTAAACTGGGGGAATTTCCTGTGAGGACCACACTTGAGCACTGTAGTTGAGCTAAATTGTTGTTTTAGTACTGGTACCCTGGGGAAGGCTTTTTGTGCAGCTTAGGTTTAATTGTTGACTTCTGGGTCTTTTGAGTTCCAGTACACCTGGGTTGTGTGGAAACTTTGGTCTGGGCCTGAGTCTTTGCAGCAAACTGCACCCCCTGCAGATCTGTGTTGCTGACCAGTCTCCACTAAGTTGTCATGTGCTGATTGGGGGGCAGATCAGCTGTCTTTGCTGTGCCCCAGTGTTCCCCCAGTGGCCCATCTCCCACACTGCCTGCCCTCCAAACACTTCCCATGGGATGGGCCATAAACTGGTCCCTTGTGATGACACACCAGCCACTAAGCAACTCCTTTTTTCAGTTGTTTTGGCTCCTTTCTCCTATGTGGGTCCATGGGAACCCTGTTAGAGGTCTTGCTTGCCCGATGGCCACCAAGGCTCTCTTCTCCCCTGCAGCTTCCAAGCAACTTCATGCAAAGGGCACAGCTGTGGCTTTTGTCAGCTCTTGCTCCATATGCTCATCAGCTCCAGCTTGGAAGTAGCTGGGATTGGAAATGGTAGGAGTGATCCTTTCTTTCTCTTATTGTGACTTCTCCTGCCTTCATGAACTCTTGCAGCTTCCAAGCAACTTCATGCAAAGGGCACAGCTGTGGCTTTTGTCAGCTCTTGCTCCAGCTTGGAAGTAGCTGGGATTGGAAATGGTAGGAGTGATCCTTTCTTTCTCTTATTGTGGCTTCTCCTGCCTTCATGAACTCCGTAGGTCTCTTCTCCTCTTCCCCTGAGCTCTAGTAGCCCCAGCTTGGCTGTTGTTGCTTTTTAATAGTTGTAAATTGGTTGATATGTGAGAGAGAGTGATAAGAGTGATACTGGGGACTGTCTATTCTGCCATCTTGACTGGAAGTCCTCTTTTATCTAAGAATGATTTGTAAAATATATATTAATTTATTCTCAACATTTTGGCTAGGTATTATATTTCACAGAAACCATTTACTAACTAAATTTTATATTAATTTGTGTACTTCATGATCATTGGTCTGTTATCATTCTCTCTCAGTATTAAGTAAATAATATATGTTTTAAACTTTCCCAGAAAAGTATGGTTGAAGGCAGGATGTGTACTAAAACAAAAACCAGAGTCTTTTGTTCTGCAGATTTTGTCTTATTCATAGTGTGTTAGGGTATAACATAATACAATCATTTTTATTCAGTCTTAAAGCAAAGAATTTATAATTATATTTTGTTGTACTTTTGAAATAGAATCATGCATTAAATTTCAATAACATTTTCTTATACTTAGGTCAGCTACACTATCATTCTTAACCTAAGAAAGCCTTTTATTTTGTGCCCCTGCAGATGTTTTGTTATTATAATACATAAAAATAAAAAGATTGTTATCTAACCAAAAATGTGAAATTCTGAACTAAATCACATAATCCTACCTACAGGGAAATGAGTCTGAAAAGATAAGAAGTGTACAACAATGGATGCCCTTGATGCCATGTAAAGAGGACCAGTAAAAGACTTTAATCAGGGCAGCTTGCACAAATAGATTTTGTTTGGAATGATAAATCAACGGGCACTATGAAGAACTGAATATAGGAGGAGTTTTGTACCAATGTAAAATATTGGTACCATAACTATTTTACATTTTAAATACTCTCAAATAAAATTCCCAAATTTATATTTCCAAGGCTTAATGTGATATATCTATATAGTCTGTGATCCATTTTTTTCATTTGCTTGTTTTATGTTCTACAGGGGAAATTTAGACTCACTTTCTGAATGGATTAGTTATGGCAGTAACCCCAGACAGAACTTACCTTTACAGAACTGTTAATGCTGCATGAGAATTGAGTTCAGAAAGTATGAAACTGTGCTATTTACCTTAAGTGAATCATTGATGCAGTATTTGTATGAATTGAAATAACACACTGTACCCCACAAATATGTACAAGTAAATGTTATTTTTTTAAAAAAAGAATTAATTTCAGAAATGGATTCTTTCCCTAAATGTTTTCCTCATTATGTATTGTCTTTTCTTTATTATTTTAAAAATTTTACTAGCATTATTGAAATAGAATTAACATATCATATAATTCACCTACTTAAAGTGTACAATTAAGTAGACTTTAGTGTATTCACAGAGTTGTGAAGTCATCACCATGATCAGTTTTAGTACATTTGTATTATCCCAAAAAGAAAACTTGAAACTCTTAGATCTTATCCCCAACCCCTTCATCCATCCTAACCTAAAGCAACCACTAACCTGCTTTTAGTCTCCACAAGTTTGCCTAACAGAGCATGTCTTATAAATGGAATCATTCAGATAGCAGTCATTTGTGACTGGCTTTATTCACTTAGCATAATATTTCCCAGGTTTCTTTTTTCTGTACCACAAATCAGGACTTTATTTATTTTTTTTATTTTTATTTTTTAATTGAAAATTGAAAAGTATGCAAAATAATAAAATTAGGCCCTTATCTCATACCATGTAGAAAAAACAACTCAAAAATGGATTAAAGACTTAAACATAAGACCTGAAACTATAAAAAAATAAAGAAAAAAAAACACAGGGTAAAATCTACACGACATTGGTCTGGTAATAATTTTTTAGATTTGACTCCAAAAGCACAGGCAACAATGGAAAAATAGACAAATGGGATTTTATCAAAATAAAAACCTTCTGCAAAATGAAACAATTAACAGAGTGAAGAGAAAACCTGCAGATTAGGAGAAAATATTTGCAAATCATATATCTGAAAAGAAGCTAATTCCAAAATATATAAGGAACTCACACAACTCCATAGGGAAAAAAAAAAATCTGATTAAGAAATGGACGAAAGACCTGAAAAGACATTTCTCAAACAAAGACATACAAATGGCCAACAGATATATATATATATATATATATATATATATATATATATA
>NW_007730959.1:83196-85358 GCF_000696425.1 Galeopterus variegatus | reverse complement strand
TGACACAGATCTTCAGATTCAGGAAGCTCAAAGATCCCCAACTGTATTCAACCCCAAAAGGTCTTCTCCAAGACATGTTATAGTCAAATGGGATATATATATATGTATTTTTTAATATGCTCAATATCGATAGTTCTTTTCATGAAATCTAGATGTTTAAAATAAATCACATCAGTACCATAATCAATGTAAGTAATACAGATTTTCAAATACCGAGTCTGTTCCTTTAAATCAGTCATGACTGTTTACATTTTAAGTAGTGTAAATAAAAATAAAGATATACTGACTTTAAAGAAATATCTACAGGTTGATTATAGGCTCGGTGCTCAGACATCAAGATTTTTTCTTTCATTTGCAATATCAGCTGCATCCTAAATCCCATTGTTTTTTTTTTATTACAGGATTGGTACCAATAGCACGAATGATGTGTTTCCTCAGTAGAGTTATTTAGGAGCAGTATCCCTTCCTGGTACAGTATTTTGAATTATGGGGGTAAATACAAGATAAATTCTCTCCAGTATTCTTAAAGATTCCCTATGATTTGCTATTTTTAAAAATATTTTTTCTTATGCAAAAGAGTACTAGACAATTCTCATTAAACATATAAAGGACTTGGGATAGATATATTGCTTCTCTAATTGGTATTTTTTATTTTGTATATGAATTTAATACATGTTTAAAACACTTAGTTTTCCCCAATATCAGAATCAAAAGTTTATTTCTTGCTACAGCAAGTCTTTGAAAATGATTTAAATAAAGCAAGCACTTGTGACAGTCTGTTGAAATATAGCCTCATACATAAAACCATGAGAAAAATCAGTTTACTATTATCATGTTTAGATTACTAAAAGTAATTGTATATATTGAAAAGATACCCAGGAAATTAGAAATTGTTTTTCTATTTGGGAGCATCTAGAGAGACCCTTATCTTATAGACTAATATAAATTTGCTTCTTATAAATTATGCTTATAATTTATAGTATTTTTTGTTTTTGTGTTCATGTCTTAATTAGACAATTTCAATGTACCTAAGTGTATTTTGAGAAATGATAACTTGCAATCTCTCCTAGTTTCTTTCAATGATGGGCTTAAAAGCCATTAAAATTGTATGACCTATTTGATAAAAAGCTTAATTTGCATTAGTGAGTACCTATTTTTATAAACTTAAAATGGTTTTCTATCCCATTTTCCTTACAATCATCTGAATATAGACATTTCCAATACTTTGAACCTGCATACTTCCATAAAGACATTAAATATCCTAGGGCTTTTTCTATATTTTAGAGTTTTCTTGAATTGTTTTATTTATTTTTTCATTCAGACTCTAAATTAATATTTATGGTTGCAGTAGCAGCATCCAAACAAAATGATTTCTAAGATAAGTTTAGTCTGCAAAAAGACATATTGTTTTCTTAAGGAAGAACAGTGAGGGATATTTAAGATACTCATGTTGTTTTACATTCTAATGCCTCCCTGGCCATCCGCCAACACATTTAAAAATAAACAGCAATGTACACCAATATATTGAGACAAATGGCATATCTCTGAGACATGTCAGTTCCAATACTGCCTATTGATGTTCTTGTTAAAATAAATGCTTGTATTTTGCAACAAGATTCACATGGCTTCTTCAAAATATTGAAGTTTCTAAAATCAATGAAAATGTACTAGAGTTCTAAAATGTTGCTTTAAAATTTTAATCACACTGATTTACTGCAGGTATGAAATACCTTTAAGTGTAACAAATACCTCAAACATTGTTAGATCTTGAGAAGTTGTTAATAATAGTGGTTTCTCAAACTATGATTGTATTTGAAATATTTTCTGCAAAATTCTTTAAAAAGTTTATTTTGAAGTATTTAGTCATTACTCAAGTGTGAAACTTTAGAGGATTTGCTATGCCATGGGTCAAATATGTCCCCCAAAGTTTCATGTATTAGAAACTTAATCCCCCCTATGACAGTGTATGTGGGAAAGTGTAGGTGGGAAATCCTACTATGGTAACTGAAAGGTGGGACCTTTAACAGGTGATTAGATTGTGAGGACGTACCCTTGTGAGCGGATTGATCCAATCATGGAATGGTGGGCATGGTTCTGATGGCTTTATAAGGAGAACAAATGAGCAGGTTAGCTCTCTCTTTCTCAAGTCTTTTGCCTTATGA
>NW_007730959.1:53969-83186 GCF_000696425.1 Galeopterus variegatus | reverse complement strand
TAGCATGAAAAAGGAAGAATTTTATGGAGAGGCATATTTAAGACCTCTCATTGTCTTAAATAAGGGTTTCTTCTGTATTGTTCATTGCTGAAGAATGATTCACTAGGCATGATCTTTCTCATGTTTTGGGGGAACCATCAAACTGTGTTGCTTGCAACTTAGTGAGCTATTGGACCAGTGACGAAGAACAAAATCAAGGACAGTTTATCCTAACTTAGCTAACAACATTTCTGGTATATTTATATGAATACTTTGCTGAAATAAGAATGATGGCTAATAAGCAAATGATTTTCCTTGAGATTGGAACTAAAGCATAGTAGCAAGCTTGATTAGGTAGTTAAAAAAAAAAATAGAAGCACGTAGAGCTGAGCTATATTAATGGTGTATGTCCTGTTTGATAATTCTCTTTGGTCCCTAACTAAATTTCTGATTCAGGATCCTTGAGGTTAAGTTGTTTTCCTCTCTCACTCCACCCTCATTCATTCACTGATTTCACTTGTCCCCGTAAACTTTGTCATGTGACATAGTTTGTTACATTCAACTGACATGACTTTGTGTATAATTATATAAATATATATACATACCTATGTGTATAACAAAATTTTTAAATATTTAAAGTAGAACATAATATGCAGAATTTTTAAATCAAACTCATGTTTGCTTTTTTATTTTTCTTTTTGTTTTTGAGATGAAGCAATTGAAGGAAAGATAAATTAAGTTAAATTTAATTTTTAATTGGTGGCAGGATATCCTCCTCATTGGCATTTGTTTTCTGTTCACAAAATTTTTTGACATTATAAGTAATTGAAAATAAAATTGTATATTTCTTTTTTCCACATGAGGGGAGTATAATTCTCCCTTCAAGTAGAAAATCATAGAAAATTTGATAAAAATTTTTAAATATTTATAAAATAAATAGGAGTTATATTATCCAAATGTAACTCCCATGAGCAAGTAGGTAAGTAGAATTAAAATTGAGGAGAGAAGTTTCCCAGAGTGAATATCTGACATTAAGAAAGACCCATGTTTGGGAATGAGAGAGAATGGAGTTTGGATAAATTATGTATAGATTATGCGAGAATAGAATGATTATTTGCACATTACAATTGCAGCTTGCAATTTTAGCAGCCTCTTTTTCTATCACAGTTGTAGATGAATTGGAAAGATGCCTTATCATTTCCATATCTGAAAGCCCCTATTTTCCTCCATGCTGGCAGCTCTACCTTAAATCAGTAAGATGCCTGTCCAGGCGCACAATATAATCAGCATAGGAATCTACCATTTGATCAAACAACAAAAAGTAATTGGTATGCCTATGGTATTTGTTTCTTTCTGTCCTTCAATTTCTTTGTTCATTCACTTTCCGGATGTGCTGTTAGTATTTGACACAATGCCAGAAAGTGGTGATTTGCTCTTTAGTAAATAAGATAATGGTATATAAATGCTGAAAAAAAACCCCCATCAAAATGGGCAGCTCAATATCAAAAGACCTCTAATACACAGATAAATCTCATTCTTTCATAGATAAACAGCTGCTAGATTAACAGAATCATTAAAAAAATTCCATTTTCTGAGTATAAAACTCATCGGTAAACATTGGTCAAGTTAACTTTCTCAAGATTCCCTATTAACAAACATGGCAGAAAATACATGTGATGGGTGTCAGGCACCACCATACTCTGCATCAAGGTATTGCAGGACTAAATGTATGGAGACACTTATTTTTCTGATTTTTGATTTCTAAATCCTGAGGTCCTAGAGGATATTATAATATGTGGGGGGGCAGGTGGCAAAAATTGGAGAGGTCATGTTGACATTTTTTATTAAGCACTGGCCCAGGCCTGCTCCACGATAACTGGAGAGATGGCAGAATCATAATGGGAGGTTGTATGGCTGGGCCCAAGCATGTGTTGTAACTGGTTCATACTGGCAATTTGTTGGGCTGGATCACAAACCCCTCTGCCCTGTCCTGTGCAGGTCCTGAGTCACGTAAGTAAAAGAAAACGAGTAACCACCGGCAAAGTGGGTATGCTTTATTCTTCAGATGCGAGCTCCACCAACCAGCAATTCAGAGCCGCTGCCTTGCATACACAATAGTGGCAATGAGCCAAGGGGTACACGGGTGTGCATGAGCACTAACTCTACTCCTACATAACTTGTTTACAACTAATGTGCTGAATCATACCCAGCTGGATATGAGGCGAGAGGGCCTGACCAAACCAACTCCACTTTCCTCATGCAGTTTATGGGAACAAATTTTAGGGAATTACAGAAGTCACTTGTTGAATGTACTGGCTCAGTCCATTTGGGCAGCTATAACAAAATACTATACACTGGGTGGTATTTAACCCATTCTGTTTTTTATAAATAACAGAAATTTACTTCTCAGTATGTTCTGGAGTCTGGGAAGTCTATGATCCAGGCACAATCAGATTTGGTGTCTGGTGAGGAACCTCTTCCTCACAGAGGGCATCTTACGTGTCCTCACATGACAGAAGGGGACAAACAAGTCCCTTCAGGCTTCTTTTATAAGGGCATCAATGTCAATCATGAAGATGGACTTAATCACCTCTGCTGTGGTTTGAATGTTTAGTCACCTCCAAAATCCATGAGTTGGAAACTTCATTCCCAATGCAAAAGTGTTGGGAGGTGGAGCCTAATGGGAGGTGTTTAGGTCATGAGAGCAAAGGATTAATGTCTTTATAGAGGAAGTTTTGTCCCTTTTTGCCCTTCCACCTTCTGCCTTCAACCCTCTCTCTGGAGGTTGCTGCACTTAAGGTGCCATCCTGGAAGCAGAGATGAGATCTTCACCAGACACCAAATGCTGGTGTTTTAATCTGGTACTTCCAGACTCCAGAACTGTGAGAAATAAATTGATGTCCTTTGTAAGTTACTCAGTCTCATGTATTCTTTTAAAGCAAGGGGGAAAATAAAGACTAGAACAACTTCCCCAAAACCCATTTCCTAAAACTCCAACACATTGGTGTTTAGGTTTCAACATATGAATTTTAGGGTAACATAAACATTCAGAGTATAGCACATACTCATCATTAAAAAGTGAATTTTATAAACTTAAAATTAATTAAGCTATATTAAAAAACAAAGGTAGTAAATGTTCAAACTCATTATCTCTACCCAACTCCATGTTCAGTGAGATAGTTTTTATAGCTTGAAATCATCTGTGGCATTAGTATTTATACCATGAAAATTAGCAAAAATACAATAATGGTTTCTTTCTCTTATAGAATCATTGCTAAGCTTTTACCAGCACATATTGGCTTGACCCTTGGCCTGAGACTTAGAGCTTAGACTTCAGAGTTTAGCTTCCCATGCTGAAAGGATCTCACAAACTAGATCAATACAATTTCTGTGGGAAAACATAATAATTGATAAAGGTGTTTTCTCAATGAGACTTGAAAGTAGAATTAAACTAATATAAATAAAAATTTTAAGTGGCATATCCTAATATATGACTCATATACACTAAAACAAAATAGCAAAAACTAAACATAAAGCATCCTGTCTCTAAAATTCACCTTTCTGATTAATGGAACAGCCTCTCTGGGTTCCAGCCATTGTTACACTATATCATGTATGCCATGAATATATATTTTAGCATATAAAAATTAATTTACCTATATTATTTTATTATGTTATGATAACAATTATGAGCAGGTATTAGTATGCTACCATTACAGATTAGAAAATCAATTATCACTGAAGGTAAAGAATTGCAAGGTTTCTTGACTAATCCAGTAACCAACTCATCTTTTTTCCTCATTGAGCTAGCTAGCTTCCCTCAGAAAGAGGTTCATAAAGGTGTTATATTCATTCACTCAAAAAAAGACCTATCTATGCTCTGGCCATGAATGGGTTTATTTTACTAAGCAAATCATATACATACAACCTCTGCCCTTTGGGAATAATTATATTCTTTGGGTAGAAATCAAATCAAATCAAATAACAAGCAAGGAAATAAAAAAAATAACTTTGTAATTATAGAAAGAAAATGAATTAAGGAGTAGAGAGTGATATGAGTATATGTGTATCATTAAGATAGGGCTGGAATTAAATTAAATGAAGCAATGATAGAAGCTTCCATCTGCTGGCCATACATTCTCTGCCCCTGATTCTCAGAACACTAGCATGTGGCTCACTTTCCCTCTCTCTTTAACTACTTCTGTTTCTACCCTTAAAATGTTTTAATAGACACAAGTATTCATCACCCTGACCTCTCAGATATCTCTGCCCCTGATTCTCAGAACACTAGCATGTGGCTCACTTTCCCTCTCTCTTTAACTACTCCTGTTTCTACCCTTAAAATGTTTTAATAGACACAAGTATTCATCACCCTGACCTCTCAGATACTTGATCTCTTCTAACTTTACTTTCCATAAAACCCAACTCATTTGGGTAATTAAATAATGATTCATTACTTAATGTTAATTGTGTACCCCCCAATTTTTATGTTGACACTCTATCCCTCAGTACCTCAAGATGTGACTTTATTTGGATCTAGGGCCATTAAATAGGCACTTCAGATAAAACAAGGTCTTGTGGGTGGACCCTAATCTATTATGACTACTTCTTATAAGAAGAGGAAATTAGGATACAGACACACACAGAGGGAAGATGGAGTGAGGATACCGGAAGACAACAGTCATCTACAAGCCAAAGAACGAAGTCCTCAGAAGAAACCAATCCTGCTGACACCTTGATCTTGGACTTCTATCTAGCCTTCAGACTGTGAGAAATAAGTCCCCGTTGTTTAAGCCAACTAGTCTGTGGTACTTAGGACAACCCTAGCAAATTAATACGATTGAATCCTAGACATATTCAACAATAAATGTTGCAAAACTTTTGAAAATCTCTCTCCTTACACATCTGAGATAAGAGGTTCTTACTTTCCCTGGGCTTGGGTTTTGGGCCAATCCCCTGGGTTTCAAACCACTCCCAGAGGACTCAAGCCCCTCTTCTGAGTACTGAGCAGTATACTGTTGCTTGTTGCACCTATTTTTAGCACCAACATGTGGAGATAGAGACTGCAGGAGACAGTCTTATGTAATTCCAGTGGCAAAGCATGCTCAGTAGAAAGTCATACCAATGACTTTCCACTGGAAGCACTGGAGAGCACCTAGCATATTTTAAGTGTATTAGGTGAAATTTGAGCATGCTCCAAAGAGACTAACTGAGCATGTGCAAGGCTAAGTTACGGAACTGGGAACCATCCCTTTAGTTGAATATTCATTAGACAGTGTGAATATGTATACAACACTCAACTGTACCGTAGAATCCAGAGAGGTGTGTGCTCATTCTTTCTGTAGCCAGCCTGCACTTCGCCTGTGAGGCGCGTATACTGTACCTTTTTGAGTTAAACCTACCATTTGGGGGCTGCTGCTCACTCTCTTGAGCCAGCCTGCACTTCGTGAAGCGTGTATTTCTTACTTTTGTGTTAAACTTGCTGTGGCGGCCGTTCGTTCTCCGGAGCCAGTACACACTTTCCCTGAAGATTGTATTTCTGACTCTCTACATTAAACCTGCTTTTGCTTTCCACTCTGACTCTGCTCTTGTTTTCTTTCCTGTGGTAGAGTCAAGAACCTGGTTCAGAAGGGGGTGGGTTGAGGTCAGCTATCTGTGCTCCCCAGACCCTGTCCTCTAGCGACAATCCCGCTTTCTAACAGCCACCTCCTGTACTTCACGTCAATTCATCAACTAGTCCTTCCCCAAATAACTTTCAACTCAGACTACCAACTATTGAAATAATTACTTCCTAACTATATATCATCATCCTCATGTGTTGATATTCCTCTTTATCTAGTGTAGAATAAATCTTCCATCTGACAAATTGCTTTACTTTAAATCCCTTGTCTATGGAAAAACAGTTCTAATTTACTGTTGATTGACTTACTGACAATTCGTTTCTGCATTTATTTATATGATTATTTTGTTCTGATTTCTGTACATTTACTTCTGCTATTCTTGATTTAATGCTTAATAAATTAATTCTATTATTATACAAAGTTTTCAAATGCATAATTTTTCTCTTCTTAAATCTTTAACTATAGTCCGTACATTTTGTTTTGTGCTGTTTTCATTATTGATAAAAACTTTTGCATAGTTTATAAATCTCTTCTTAAATATCTTGTGAACAGATAATTTTTACAAATATAAATTTTGAATTTGTACATTGTTCATTGGTATATGTTTATACACACACACACACACACACACACACACACACACACACACACACACACACACACACACACACACACACACACACACACACACACACACACACACACACACACACACACACACACACACACACACACACACACACACACACACACACACATATATAAAATTTGCACCTTGTGGGATATGTTGAGGATTTCTCTTAGTACATTGGTATGAACTGAATGAAATTCATATGTTGAAACTCTAACCCCCAATGCTATATAATATTTGAAATTGGAGACTTTAGGAAGTGATTAGAGTGAGACAAGGTCATGAAGGCAGGACCCTCATTATGGGATTAGTGCCCTTATAAGAAGAAACCCTAAAGAGAGCCTTCTCTCTCTCTCTCTCTTTCTCCCCTCTCCATGTACACGCAGGAGGAAAGACCACATGAGCACTCAAAACTGAAGCTTCCAGCCCCTTCATCTTGCTTCATCTTAGCATTTACAGAACCATTAAAAAAAAAGTCTGTTAGTTTAAGCCACCCAATCTATGGTATTTTGTTATAGCAGCCTGAATTGACTAAGACATACATATTGAAATTTTGCATATGTGTCTATTATTTAGATATCAATCCCTTTGCAATTGTCTTAAAATGACATTTAATAGAACATGCGACATAAAATGTGGCACTCAACCAGTGTATTATCGGTAAATTTTCTATATTTGAAGTCCTCTATTGCATTTCATGCCTTTATCGACACTTTCATAATACTGATCTTTCACAGACAAAGTCTAAGATTTTTAAAATGTATTAATTTGCTCTCAAAATCTTTAAGTTTGGATGTAAGTGCTTTTAAAATTTTATGTAATACTTTCAAGAGTTTAAGAGCTATTATTTTCACATAGTTTAAAGATATGTGTAATGTTTTAATGGTGTACATCTTTCTAATACAAGCAGTAATTCATGAATTTATATTATTTTATTTTAAATAGAATTAAAAAATAAACATAAAATACATCTACATAATGGGAAAAGAAGATGATATATCATATATATATATAACACATGTGTCAAAAAATTTGTATAATCCTTGGGGCCGGCCCGGTGACACACTGCTACAGTGTGCCGCTTGGGAGCGCGGCGGCGCTCCCGCCGAGGGTTTGGATCCCACATACAGACCGGTTTCCGCTCACTGGCTGAGCGAGGTGCGGGCACGACACCGAGGGTTGCGATCCCGTTGCTGGTCCCGGTCCGGTACGGGCGCGACACTGAGGGTTGCGATCCGTTGCCAGACACGAAAAAAGACAAAAAGGAAAAAAAAAATTTGTATAATCCTAACTCATATACGTATTTAGGATTTTCTTACAGAAGTGTGAGACTAACAATTTTTGTGTTGAAATTGTTTTGGAGCCTTTTACCATGGCTTGGTAAAATGGGCACTTTTCTCAGTGAAATTGTTTCTATGTTTGTGTTTATGTTTGTTTTATTAAAATCTGATGGCTATAGTAGCAAATGCTTTTATAGTTATATTACGGGTTAGGCACTCTTCTAAGTGCTGTACATATATTTACTCATTAATCTCTACAGTAGCCCTATGGGATATTTACAATTAGTATAGCCACATTTACAGATGAAGAAATTGAGATATAAATTGACTAAATAACAAGTCACAGAGCTGTAAGAGGCAGAGCTAGGATTCAAATTCTTGCTGTCTGGATCTACATGAACCACTATTCTATACTCCTCTTCATTTAGTGATTCATCTGCCAAACAAACATTCTTTCTTTCTTATGTACCATTTTATAAATACCATAATCTAAACTTGATGAAGCAATGGGAACTAAGCTCCAGAAAAAAATTAAAATTGTAAAGTTTTTAATGGGTTTGAGGAAATTCTGCAGATTATTGAGTATTTAAAAAATCAGAGTGTTTTTAAGACTATTCGAGTTATTAACTTGAAAAAAAAAAGCAAAGTCTGATTTAAATATAAAATGTAATTATGCTCAAAATGGTTATCAGTTCATCCTCATTTTTCTGCAGAAAAAGTGACTTTAGGGGGACTATAACATAATTTAAAAATGTAACATAAATTCACCCTATTTTAACTCATCATTGTGTGTAAGATTCTGCTTAAAGATATCTATGTTTGATACTATAGAAAGTCGCAAGTCATTTTCAAGTATTTCACGCCCTTAGGACATGATTTAACTATACTATGCTTCAGAAAACTAAATAGTCCAACCTAGCCTGAAAATTGCAAACCAGGTTCTAAAAGTATGTAAATAAGTCCCCAGGACTATTAGACATCAGAGTATTTATATAAATATGTATATTATGCTAAACACATTAACCCCCAAATGCAATGAATTTACAGGATTTTTATTTAAAGATTCTCCTGAATGTTTCTTGTTATCTGTTTACCTAATTAGGCGGGGGAAACTATAAATATAATTTTTTCTAGCAAGGTAACTGATCAAAATTTTGTGGATTTCTTGTCTTTAATTACAGAAAAAAGTAAAAAATTTACTTTTAACAATAAGAATGTTATCATCTATTTTTCTGTACATGGTATTTCCTCCTGTAAAATTAAAGATAGACAGAAATAGTGATATATTAAGATTATTAAAATAATACAACTAATTGTTCATCTTTTAAAGTGAAATTTATTAAAGTCTCAAAGACAAGAGCCAAAAGATGATTAATTTTCAATAAATAAATTTACATGTAGATTAAAACATTAGAGCTCCCTTGACTATACTGTCTCAGAAAACATTCCTTTTACACTAACATTCCTTCCTGCTTTAAATCAGAGATTTTAAACCAAAAATGCTAATTGGGCTGCACTTGAGTCCCAAACTCTTTAAAAATGATCAATAATTCTGTGATTAAAGATGTTTCTGTGTGTGTGTGTGTGTGTTTTATTGAATGGTGGGTGTTATAGTAATGTAATATATTTAAAACATGTACAATTATGTTGCTTCACCAATTCCAATATTTACTATAGCAAAATGATATTTCTCTGACAATTGCAAATGACTTGTAAATTTTGTCTCTACCTCCTACCTGGGAAATATCTAGCAATATAAAAATGTAGAGAAATTCAATGACCTTCTGAGGAAGATAAACTTATTCCTGTCACAGTGAAGGTCACACATATTCCCAGGCCTGTTGAACATCTGAAAAGCAGAGATTGTGAAGAAAGATTGCTTTTTCTCCCTGTGTAGCATTTTGAAGTGAGGATGAAATATAACAGATACTGGAGTAATTTCAGAAAAATGGTGAAGCAGACCACTCCAAGCTTCTTTCCTCACAACTAAAACATTAAAAAAAAAAAAAGTAGCAACTGTCAGAGCCAACTTTGCCAGGACTCTGAAAATCAGTGAAAAATTCACAGCAAATAACAGAACACTGAATCAAGAAAAGAGCAGCTTTAAATAGTACGAAAGTTTTCTGGCATTTTAACTTGCTCCCTATCCAATTTGGTGTCAGTCTTGAAGATGGAAGTCCATATTTTCAGTGTGGTATACTGGTCCCTGGTTTCAGAGGGAGAACAACAGACCTTATTTACTAATTATTGTGTAGGTCTGATCTGGGGACTACTGGAAGGGCTGATGCAAGGTATTCATCTTTGTTTCAATGAACTCGCCTTAGCCAGAAAAGTGATGGGCATTGCTTGAAAACATTTTTTGCTTGGGTCAAAGATTATGGTGGAAACAAACATACAGTGAAATTCCTAAGGCCAGGAGAAAAAACGGCAGTTTGGGGGAGGAGAAATTAGAGCACTCAAAAGTACCCATGAATATGGGGGAAAGTGGAAACCTATACACATGACAGGGTAAATGCATAATCAGAAAAGGTGTGGCAAGATCTTAAGCTTTCACCTTCTGCTGATCCCTAGACTATGCAAATCTGACTAAGTGTTGAAGGAGGGATACAGCACAGAGCCAATCTGCAAACATGGGAAAGATGAGTTTTGTTGTTTTTTGGGGGTGGGGGGCAGAGGAGGGGTTGTTTGTATGTTTCTTAACTCCTGGTGTTCTTCGTCTAAACACTAGATATACCTATGCTAAGGAAGAGGCTTCAGTGACCACACACAAAAATAAACACATCATCTGCAAAAAATTGTTGGAAAAAGTTACTATAGCCTTTAACAGTAACACACACAAACACACACACACACACACAGAACGAAGTCTGGGAAATGAAGACAATCTAATTTCCAGTTACCACATTATAATATTCAAATGTCCAGCTTCAAACAAATAATCACAGGGCATAGAAAGAATCAGGAAACTATGTTCTATTCAGTTGAAAGTACTTCAACACCATCTGTCTCTGAAGAAGCCCAGACATTGGAATTACTAGGCAAAAACACTAAAACTGTCTTGAATATGTTCAAAGAACTAAAGAAAAATGTTGCCTAAGGATTAAAGAAAATAAGGAAAGTGATGCATGAACAAAATGAGAATATTGTTAAAGAGAAACAATTACAAAAAGGAACAAACAAAAATTTTGGTAATAAAATATAATAACTTAAATAAATAACATTGCAGAAGTTCAAAAGTAGATTTTAACAGAGAGAAGACAGAATAAGTGAACTTTAATATGGAAAAATTTGAATTTTTGAAGCAGAAAGAAAAGAAAAAAGAAAACTTATCAGGACCTATGGGACTCTGGGACACCATCAAGCAGAATAAAATACACATAATCAGAGTCCCAGAAAGTGAAGAGATAGAGAAAAAGGGACAGAGAAAATAATTTGAAGAAACACTGGCTGAAAACATCCAAAATCTGATGAAAGACATAAACCTACAAATCTACAAATCTCAGCAAACTTCAAATAGGATAAGTTCAAACAGAGCCATACCAAGACATATTATAATCATGATGCTGAAAGCCAGAGACAAAAAGAGAATCTCAAAAGCAGAAAGATAGAAGTAACTCACCACTTGCAAGGAATCCTCGATAAGATTAAGAGCCAATTTCTCATTATACGCAATGGAACTAAGAAAGAAGTGTATGGCATATTCAAATACAGCAAAAAAAAAAAAAACAAAAAAAACTGTCAAGCAATATTTCTATATTTGGCAAAACTGGACTTTAAAAATGAAAAAGGAATTTTAAAACATTCTTAGTTAACCAAAGACAAAATGTTTGTTGCCACTAGACCTGAACTAAAAGAAATGTCCAAAGGAGTCTTTAAATTTAAGGTGAAAGAACTCCAGTCAATAACTTGAAGTCACATAAAGAAATGAAGATCTCCTGTAAATGTAACTATATGGCAAAATATAAAAACTGGTCCTGTACAATTTTTGATTTTTAAACTCTGCTTTCTATTTTTAAATGAGTCTAAAAACAAATGTATAAAAGTAAGTATAAATATATGTTATTGGGTGCGCAATGTATAAAAATGTCATTTCTGACAACAAAAACATAAAGAGTGGAGGGATGAAGCTATATAGAAGCAGAGTTTTTGTATGTTATTGAAGTTTATATCAATATAAATTCAAATTAGATTGCTATAAATATAATATGTTTAATGTAATCTCCATTGTAATCACACACACACACATCTGAAATATATATATGTGTGTGTATATATATATATATGCATATATATATAAATAAATATATGTATACACACACACACACACATATACAAAAAGAGGTATATTATTATGGTTAATTTTATGTCAACTTGACTGGGACTGGAGTGCCCAGGTATTTTGTCAAACATTATTCTGGATGTTTCTGTCAAGGAATTATTGAGTGAGATTGAAATTTGAATTGATAGACTGAAGAAAGTAGACTGCCCTTCCTAATGTGGGTGAGCCTCATGCAAGAAGTTGAAGGCCTGAATAGAACAAATAGGCTGACCCTCTAGTAAATAAGAGAGAATCTCTTCTGGATAACTGTATTCAAACTGGGACAATGACTTTTTTCTGCCATTGGACACAAACTAAAACATCAACACTTCCTCAGTCTCTAGCCTGTTTGCCTTTGGACTGGAACTATACAATGACCTCTCCTTGTTCTCAGGCCTTTGGACTCAAACTGGAACTACATTGTTGCTTCTCCTGAATACCCAGCTTGCTGATTTCCATAACAGATCTAAGGACTCACCAGTCTTCATAATCATGTGATCCAGTTTCTTAATATGTATGTATGTGTGTATATGTACATATATATGTACACTTATGTGTATGCTTGTGTGTGTGCATATATATTATATATATTTATTCTTTTATTTTATTTTATTTTATTTTATTTTTAAATGTATTATTAGCATATTCATACTTAAAATCGTGATATTTCTGTATGCCCTTTACCTGACCTATCACTTTCCAGACCCCCTCTCTCCCTTCCCCCATCTCTAGTATCCTTAGGATTGTTCTCTCCTCTAAAAGTACAACATATTGTTGTAGTCTTTTCATTCTTTCTTCCCTTCCTTCCTCCCTTCAACCCTCCTGCCTTCCCCTCCCTCAATCCCTCTCTCCCTTCATTTCTTCCTAGCAGCCAGTTATGAGGGAGAACACATGGTATTTCTGTTTCCTTGTCTGGCTTATTTCACTTAACATAATTTTCTCCAGACTCATCCATGTTGCTGCAAATGGCAGAATTTCATCCTTTTTTATGGCTGAGTAGTATAACATTGTGTATATATACCATATTTTCCTTATCCTGTCATCTGTCGATGGACACTTAGGTTGGTTCCATATTTTTGGCTATTGTAAATAGAACTGCCATGAACATGAGAGTACAGGAACCCCTTCGACATGATGATTTCCATTCCTTTGGATATATATCCAGTAGTGGGATTGCTGGATCATATTGTAGCTCTATCTGTAGTTGTTTGCAAAACCTCCATACTGTTTTCCATAATGGCTGTTAGTTTACAGTCTCAGCAGCAGTGTAGAAGACTTCCCCTTTCCCCGCATCCTTGCCAGCATTTTTTTTTCTCAGTCTTTTTAATAACAGCCAGTCTAACTGGGGTGAAATGATATCTCAGTGTGGTTTTGAGTTGAATTTCTCTGATGACTAGTGATGCTGAGCATTTTTTCATGTACCTGTTGGCCATTTGTATGTCTTCCTTAGAAAAATGCCTATTCATCTCCTTTGACCATTTTTTGATTGGATTATTTGTTTTTTTTTTTTTTTTTTTACTGTATAGTTGTTTGAGTTCTTTTTATATTCTGGATATTAATCCCTTGTCAGATGTATAGTTTGCAAAAATTTTCTCCCATTCTGTAGGTTGTCTTTCCACTCTGCTGATTGTTCCCTTTGGTGTGCAGAAGCTTTTTAGTTTGATATAATCCCATTTGTTTTTTTCTTTTGTTGCTTATGTTTTGGGGGGTCTTGTTCATAAAGTTTTTGCCCCTATGTTTTCCTTTAAGAAAACATAGGGGAGTGTTTCCCCTATGTTTTCCTTTAAGAATTTTATGGTTTCACATCTTATATTTAAGTTTTTAATACATTTTGAGTTGATTTTGATATATGGTGAGAGGTACAGGTCCATTTTCATTATTCTACATATGGATGTCCAATATTCCCCGCATCATTTATTGAAGAGGCAGTCCTTTCCCCCAATGTATGTCCTTGTTGCCTTCGTGAAAGATTAGTTGGCTGTAAGTTTGTAGGTTGATTCCTGGGTTTTCTGTTCTGTTCCATTGATCCATGTGTCCGTTTTCATGCCAGTACTGTACTGTTTTGATTACAATAGTGTTGTAATGTAATTTGAAGTTGAGTAGTATTATGCCTCTGGCTTTACTTTTTTTGCTCAGGTTGCTTTGGCTATTTGGGGTCTTTTGTTGTTCTGTATGAATATTAGGGTTGCTTTTTCTATTTCTGTGAAGAATGTCTTTGGTATTTTGAAAGGGATTGCATTGAGATTGCTTTGGGTAGAATGGACATTTTTACTATGTTAATTCTTCCTGTCCAAGAGCATGCTGTCTCTCCAAGTTTTTGTATCCTATTTAATTTATTTATTGTAGTTCTCATTGTAGAGACCTTTTGCCTCCTTGATTAAATTTACACATAGGTATATTTGGGGAGGGCAATTGTAAATGGGCTTGCTTTCCTGATATCATTTTCTGCTAGTTTGTCATTGCAGTATTAAAATGCTATTGATTTTTGGGTGCCGATTTTGTATCTTGCAACATTACTGAAATTGTTAATCTGCTCTAAGAATTTTTTATTAGAGTATATAGATTTTTGTATATATAAGATCAAGTTGTCTGCAAACAAGGACAGTTTGACTTGGTCCTCTCCAATCTGTCCTTTATTTCTTTCTCTTGCCTGATTGCTCTGGCTAGTATTTCCAATACTGTGATAAATAGGAGTGGTGAGAGTGGGCATCTTCAACTTGTTCCTGTTCTGGATTATATTGGTGATTGGTTTGTCATTAGTGTCTTTTATTGTATTGAGATAATTTTCTTCTATACCTAATTTGCTGAGAACCTTAATCATGAAGTGATGCTGAATTTTGTCAAATGCCTTTACTTCATCAATTGAGATAATCATATGGTTTTTGTCCTTTGTTTTGTTGCTGTCATGTATCACATTTAATGACTTGCGTATGTTGAACCAACCTTGCATCCCTGGGATGAATTCCCACTTGATTATGGTGTATAATTTTTTGATATGTTTCTACAATCTGATTGCTAGCATTTTGTTGAGAATTTTTGCCTCTATGTTCATCAAGGATATTGGCCTGTATTTTTTTGTGGTGGTTGTTATTTTATCTTTATCTGGTTTTGGTATCAGGGTGATGCTGGCCTCAGAGAAAATTTAGGAGAACTCATTTTCAATTTTTTGAAAAGTTTGAATAGAAGTGGCATTAATACTTTTATAAAGGTTTGATAAAATTCAGTTGCAAAGCCATCCAGACTGGGGCTTTTCTTAGTTGGAAGATTGCTGGTTACTGCTTCAGTCTTATTGTTTGTTAGTGGTCTGTTCAGTTTCTCTATTTTTTCTTGGTTCATTCTTGGTAGTTTGTATGTGTCCATAAATTTATCCATTTCCTCTAGGTTTTCATATTTGTTGATGCACAGTTGTTTATAATAATCTCTAATGATTCTTCATATTTCTGTGGTATCAGTTGTAACGTCTCCCTTTTCATTTCTGATTTTTGGTATTTGGGTCTTCTCTCTTCTTTTTTCGTTAACCTAGTTAATGGTTTGTCTATTTTATTTATCTTCTCCAAAAAACAAGTTTTTGTTTCATTGATCTTTTGTATTGCCTTTTGAGTCTCTATTTTATTTAAGCATGACCCAATCTTGATTACTTCTTTCCATCTACTACTTTGGGGATTGGATTGTTGTTGTTTTTCTAGTTCTTTGAGGCAAGTTTTAGGTTATTTGTTTGAAGTCTTTCCACTCTTTTGATGTAAGCATTTATTGCAATAAACTTCCCTTTTAGTAATGCTTTTGCAGTCCATAATTTTTGGTATGATGTATCTTTATTTTCATTAGTTTCAAGAATTTTTTTGATTTTCTGTTTAATTTCTTCTTGGATCCATAAGTCATTCAGGAGTCTATTGCTGTTTCCATGCACTTGAGTGTTTTCTAGATTTTGCTGTTATTGATTTCCACTTTTAATCCATTGTGGTCTGAAGAGAGACTTGGGATAATTTCAGTTTTTAAAAATTTGCTAAGGCTTGGTTTTTGGCTTAGTATGTGGTCAAAATCCTGGAGAATGTTCCAGGTGCTGATGAGAAGAATGTGTATTCTCTATTATTGGATGAAATGTTTTGTAGATGTTTGCTAGGTTCAATTTTTCTCAGGTTTAGTTTAAATATAATATTCCTTTCTTGATTTGTTGCCTGAAAGATCTGTCTAGTGCTAAGAGAGGGGTGCGTGTTCAGGTCACGCAATATCATTGTATTTGGATCTTTCTTTTTCTTAGGTCTAAAAGTGTTTGCTTTACATATTTATGATTGTTATGTCCCCTAACTATATAGATCCCTTTATCTTTATATAATAGCCTTCTTTGTCTCTTTTTATGGTTTTTGGTTTGAAGCTTATTTTATACCATGTAAGAATAGCTCATCCTGATCATTTTTGGTTTCCATTTGCATGGTATCTCTTTTTCCATCCCTTCGCTCTTAGTCATCGTTTATCTTTACAGGTGATGTGGATCTCTTGAAGAAAGCAATTGGTTGTGTATAGCTTTTTAATCCAATCAGTCAGTCCATGTCTTTTGAATAGGGAGTTCTATCCATTTATACAGAGCTTTTAGTTGTAAAAACACTAAATTTACATTTAGGGTTGTTTTTGATAAATATTGCTTTACTTCTGTCATTACATTGCTTTTTGTTTAGGTGTTTGAAATATAATATGCTCCTTTCTTCCCCCCCCTTTTTTTTTTCATCTTGAATGTGAGCTGGATTTTTGAGGTGACCTGATGTAGCTTCCTTCTCTTCCTCATTTGCATTTTGGTTTTAATGGTGGATTTTGCTATTTCTTGTAAATCTGTGATACTGATTATCATTTTTCAGATTCCAGATGCAGGACTCCTTTGAGTATTTCTCGCAGGGCTGGTCGTGTGGTAGTGAGCTCCCATAATTTTTTTTTGTCAGGGAAATACACTATTTCTCCCTCATTTCTGAATGATAACCATGACTTAATGCTTTTCTCTTGCTGCTTTTAGAATTCTCTCCTCATCTTTGGGTTTTTCCAGTTAGACTACAACATGTCTTGGAGAGGATCTTCTTGGGTTGAATCTGTTTGGGGGTCTTTGGCCTTCTTGCATCTGAAGGTCTGTATCCCCCCCTATACCTGGGAAGTTTTCTGTTATTACTTCCTTGAATAAGTTTTCAATGCCTTTTCCTTTTTCCTCCCCTTCTGGAATACCCATGATTCAGATGTTTGTGTGCTTGAGGTTGTCTGCTTGCTCTCTTAGATCTTTTTCTTCTTCTTTTTTTTTTATTCTCTTCTATTTTCCACCTGGGTTATATTGAAAAGACCGTCTTCAAGATTTGAAATTCTTTCTTCTGCTTGCTCTAACCTATTGCTTAAGCTCTGAGTTGTGTTTTTTATTCCATTGATTAAATTCTTTAGTTCAATAAGTTCTTCAACTTTCTTTTAAAGTTTTTCATGTCTTTGCAAATTTCCTCCTTCATATCCTGGATATTTTTTTTCTCATTTCATTTTTTTTCTTTAATTGAGTCTTCTCCTATCTCTTTGAGTTTTCTTAAGATGGTGGCTCAGAATACCTTTTCAGACATTTCAAGCCTTTCTTGTTCTCTGGAGTCTGGTACTTGAAAATTACTGTGTTCATTTGATGGTGTGATATTTTCTTGTTTAGTTGTACTTCTAGTATCTCTACGTTGATGCCTCATCATCTGGTAGAGCAGTTGTTTCTTCTATTACTCTGGAGTGGGCAGTGAGGAAAAAGACTTCCTCCTCTATTTGAAAGCACTGCAGGCGATTCTCCTTGTGTCAGTGCAGTCTAGCATGTAGTGGGCTGACTGTGGGGTGGTCTTGGCTGCTACTGTGGCCATGAGCCATCCTTGTGGTGGCAGTAGCTGTAGTGGTGTCTGTAGCAGAACGTCTGCACATATGCAGTGTTTGTGGCACTCTTGACCTTTGTTTGGGTGGTGGGAGGCTGCCTAGGGCTCCTTCTTGGGTCTCCAGTCACAAGGCACTCTCTTGCCTTCTGATCAGGCAGAGAGGGGACTTTCTGGATTTCTCACCTGGGTCTCTGGTCATGGTACACTCTCTTGCCTTCTGCTAGGGTGGTGGAAGTGTTCTGTATATAATTAATCTAAGAATATTTGTTCTAAAGATATATATGTGTGTGTGTATGTGTGTGTGTGTATATTATTAGTCTGTTCTGGCTGCTATAACAAAATACCATAACCTGAGTAGCTTATAAACAACAGACTTTTATTTCTCACATTTTTGGAGATTGGAAGTCCAAGGTGATGGTGCCAGCAGATTTAGTGTCTGCTGAACGCCCACTTTCAGGTTTATAGACAGTGCCTTCATGCTATGTCCTCACATGGTGGAAGTGGGCAAGGCAGCTTTCTGGAGACTCTTTTATAAGAGCAAAACTCCCATTCATGAGGGCTTCACCCTATGACCTAATCACCTCCCAAATAACCTACCTTCTAAAACTATGATATTGGTGATTAGGTTTCTATACATAAATTGGGGGTGAGGGAAGGCACAAATATTAAGACCATAGTTGTGTGTTTGTGTGTATACTAATTGTTCTGTTTCTGTGGTGAGCCCTGACTAATACAAATGTTGGTGCTAATACATTTTTGCCTAAGTCCTGCTATTACCTATAGTTGATTCAGAATTCTAGCAATAAAGGGTACTGTACATGCAATATCTAAAGCCCTAGTATTTAATATATGCCTTTTACAATACATTGGAAAACTGTAATCTTCAAAACACCACATCTTTGAGCTGAAAGGCAGAATCAAGTGTAATAAATTCATTTGCACTACCAAAGGTGTATGCATCAGTGTATTGCCGATACAGAGTTGAACAGATAAAATTATTTGTGATGCTCTCATTGCACTTATTCTTTGGCTCACCCTACACCACTGACCTTACACTCAACTTTTCACCCCCTTACTCTAGTATTAATCAAGGATTAAAGAGCAAAGTAAAGATTCAACCAAAGAATACACATGTTATAGCTAGAAAGAATAGTTTTTCCACAGGCTTTCTGTAGTATAATGAAAAAACAGAATAGGCCCTAAGATATACCAGCTCATATCTAGAATTGATAGTTCTGAATTTTGATGTGCATAAAAGGTTTAATCACTTAAAATCTGAGAAATAGTTTTCTACAGTAAGAACTTTTAAATATTTGAACTAATTTGGTGATTATTTTTTATTTTGAACATTTACAATTAAATTTTATAATTTAACTCCAAATTTGTAAAGGCAGGTTTGGTGGGTGTGTGTGTGTCTGTGTGTCTGTGTGTGTAGGTGAATGAAGTCATGTAAAGAAATTCCAAAAACAAATAAAGTTAGCAAAAGTAGCACAAGAGCTATATTTTTTGGTTTTGCTTATTCTAGAAATTCAGAATTTGTAAAATCTTTCTCTGTGATACCTTACGTAAGATATGTATGAAAGCATGTTGTTCCACTGCATACACAAACAGATAGATGAGATCAATTCAAAACTAGGCTAAAAAATGTCAGAATTTACATGTGATTTTGAGAGTGTTAGAGAAAAATAAGTTGGGTGTGCACCCTAGGTTTTCTTTCACATTTAAGCATCTAAGAAGAACATAAATAAAGTGAATGAATGAGTATTTAGGTAAACAGAATAGATACAGGAGTACAGCTTATTCTTGTCATGCTCCTGGTTTCAGAACCTTCATACTCCCATATGTTTTACAATATTTTCTCAAGATAAAGTAAATTTATACAATCTGAACCTTTGTCTCATACAGCTTGCATAAACACTGGCATAAGCCTGATTCCAATATTAGCAAATAAGAANATGTAAAGAAATTCCAAAAACAAATAAAGTTAGCAAAAGTAGCACAAGAGCTATATTTTTTTGTTTTGCTTATTCTAGAAATTCAGAATTTGTAAAATCTTTCTCTGTGATACCTTACGTAAGATATGTATGAAAGTATGTTGTTCCATTGCATACACAAACAGATAGATGAGATCAATTCAAAACTAGGCTAAAAAATGTCAGAATTTACATGTGATTTTGAGAGTGTTAGAGAAAAATAAGTTGGGTGTGCACCCTAGGTTTTCTTTCACATTTAAGCATCTAAGAAGAACATAAATAAAGTGAATGAATGAGTATTTAGGTAAACAGAATAGATACAGGAGTACAGCTTATTCTTGTCATGCTCCTGGTTTCAGAACCTTCATACTCCCATATGTTTTACAACATTTTCTCAAGATAAAGTAAATTTATACAATCTGAACCTTTGTCTCATACAGCTTGCATAAACACTGGCATAAGCCTGATTCCAATATTAGCAAATAAGAAGTCTCAATTTCTCCACTCCAGAGTGTACACATAAGTGTGTTTCTTCAGAATGGGCAATAAAAAATTCCATTTGTGGTGCTCTGATTTGATCTTTACTACTGCTTACCTACTCCACCAACATCAGACCCAAACTCTCATTATATCTCTAAAATATGCAAATTAAGGATTTGTGAGTAAGGTAGGGAGTAGGAAATGATTGTGCTTTCTACTGCTTTAAATTAAAATTTTTTTTAAAAAAATCTAGGCTTACGTTGATTCTTATATCAAACATGAGCCTAGTTAAATAATACATTGAAAATGCAATTAAAATTTTAAAAGTACAATTGGCGAATATATTTTGTGGGGAAAGTCATTTTAGCAAGATACAGAATTATGAAGCCTCATAGAAAAATATTAAGAATTTTGACTATGTAGCAAATAAAATTTTTCATGGGAAAAAATTTCTACAGAAAAAGAATGGGTAAATAGCAAAAGATATTTTTATATCATCTTGAACAAAGGACTAATATACTTAATCGTATTTTAATTTACCATATATATGAAGCTCAAAAAGGATTAGCATTAAAAATCAACGTAAAATATATTACTTGTGCAAATGCGTTATGATGGATTAATTATCAGATATTATTAAAACAGAGTTATAGTAATGAATGATCTTAACTCCTTAATTCTTGTCCAGCTTTCCATAATAAGTTAATGTGCAAAATAAATAGGGAGAAAATGGAAATTGGGTAAAGGAATAGTAAATGACTTTAATTTAAATTATTTTTTTGTTTTAACTAAAGTACAATAAAAACATTTTGCATACTCATATTTCTAGTAACTGAAATAAATAAATATTACAAGTGTAAGTTATTCCTCTTCCACTACTCCAAAAACAATTATTAGCATGAGGTTTAGTAAAGTGATTCTTCACCACATACCTGATCTCTTTCTCCCAGTGATTGGCACAAGCCACCAATGGCTATCAGCTAAAGGTTTAATTGAAAACACGCTTCTTCTCTGTGAGACAATAGTAAGCATTATTTTAGAAAAATAAGCAGAAAGAGTAAAATAAGACTAATACAGATATAGACACATACTACATCTTTAAAGATAAAGACATAATAGCTTTAATTATCATAATAAATGCTTACTATGTGTCAAGCAGTATTTTGAACACATTACATGTATTAATTTAATTAACTCTCTTTAAAAATGTAATTATTCTTACCACCTTTTATTCAGGTAAATTCTCTAAGTCCCACTGCATAGTGGATGGAGCCTGGCAATGAGCCTCAAGATCCTCTATCTACTCCTACCTGTGGAATAGGTCCCAGTTGACGCAATCTGAAATAAATTTGGAATCTGATTTAATTTCCCTTCCTCTTTAATTAAATTATGTGATAACTATTATTTTGAGGCAACTTATTTCATATTTAGTTAGATATGTCTGTTTACTTCAGTCAAATGTCTTTATTAGAAAAGTAGGACAGATAAAGGTGGAATGATAACATACAGGGATCCGATTAGACCAGAGACAATGCAGAATATATAAGAATCTAGGTAAATATCCCAGGATCCTTCTTAAGAACACATTTGTTAATCTTTTCAGATCACTATGAGTTCATCTGTGTTCATTACATATGAAGAAGGGTATTTTATGGCATTATCTTTTAATATCATATTGCTTTGTCTCATCCTCTGTATCAGTCATAAGCTCCAGGATGACTCTACATAGGAAGACTGCTCTTGAAGAAAATATCAATTTGTAAAAAATTTTTGCAAGTAGTGTTGGTTAGAACCATATTCTGTAAAGCAATATAAAAATGTCATTCTGTCACTAGAGCTAGATAGAATATACTACTTTTCTTTAAAAAATTGAATATGTTTAGAAACAGAGACAAGAATGAGAAAGCATAATATTGAGATGGTGCAATCAATAGTTTTTTATACAAATCTATAAATTATGCTTCAACTCTATGTATTTAACACATTCTAGTGCTTGCATTATGTTTGAATGATGGAGCACAATCACATATTTCTACAGATGCATTACTCTTCTGAAATGAACAAATTTGAAAGATAGCTTTGACTTGCAATGCATACAATTTTATATAAATACGTAATTTAATCACATCTTATAGGATGTTTGTCAGCTAGAAGAAAAACAGTTTAGTATCAAGCATCAGAAAGATGCAACCTTGGAAATTATTCAAATAAAAGTGATGGGTGAGAAATTTTATGCTTTGGTAATTTACAAGCACAACCAATTATGTACTTTGGCATGAATAAATATGCTTTTTACACACACATAACCTAACCTGCTTAGTTGTAGCCCATAAACCAATTAAATTCAATCATTTTCAAAGTGATTTTATATTGCTAGTAAGCAGAAAAGTTTTTAATAGTCATAAGATTTTCTTAGCGTAACTTTATTTTTTTTAAGCTGTGGTCACAGAGATTCAAGGTAAATAACAAGTTAATTCATGACAAAACATATCTAAAACATAAAAATAAATTTAAAAGGTTACTAGCTTTATTTTTATTTGTTTTTATGTGTATATTGCACTTTTTTGATGATGATCTCGTAGCATTATTCAGTAACAAATGTCTTCATATAATGAATTCACTGATAAATATCCAATGATTTCAATGTTTTCTGCAATTTTTTTTCAAATTTTTGTAATAAATCCTGACTTATTAGGAATATTTCAATATGTTAATACCTTACCAGCAGATATTAAATCTTATCTCATTATCAAACAAATTGTATGATCATGCTTTTTTTTCTGATTAAACTTATTCAAATTTATTCTAGAGGAGAAATTTTTTTAATCATCCATTCATTCACTTATTTGTTTATTTGTTCAACAAATATTGCCTGGCTGCTCTCTAGGTGACAGCATTATTCTAGATCCTGGTCCTAGTGGTGAGCAAACACAACTTCCTTTATGGCATTTATTTTTAGTGGGAATAGGCAAATATTAAAGAAAATTAATATTCTACCTACACAGAAGTTTACAAATACTACAGAACTAAGGCAGGGAAGGGCAATTAGTTTTCCAGAAGTTGGAGAGTTTATTACAATATTAAATAGGGTAGTTAGAGAAGGTCTAATAAGATGATAATATTTTATTAAAAAACAAAGTGAAAGAGATAAGTAATGTCTTCTAGGGTAAGAGCATTCAAAGCATACAGAAAAGAAAGTTCAAAGTCTCTGGTCTGGGACCTACCATTCTACTGAACAAAGGTTTTTTTTTTTTTTTCCTTTTTGTCTTTTTTCGTGTCCGGCAACAGATTGCAACCCTCAGTGTCGCGCCCGTACTGGACCAGGCCCGGCAACAGAATCGCACCCCTCGGTGTTGCGCCCGCACCTCGCTCAGCCAGTGAGCGGGAACCGGTCTGTATGTGGGATCCGTACCCTCGGTGGGAGCGCTGCTGTGCTCCTAAGCGGCACACTGTAGCAGTACGCCACCAGGCTGGCCCCATGAACAAAGGTTTTTAAAGGAGAAATGTATTAGTTAATTTTCTGCTGATGATAACAAAATACCCAAAACTGACCCTTCATTTCCTCCCAACATTGCTCTAGTGGAAGCTCTGTGTGACTCAACCCCTGTGACAAATCTTTTCCTTAGTCCCTAAACTTTTACAGACATCTCTTGAAATCTGGGTGGAGACTGCCCTACCTCCACAGCTCTTGCATTTTGTAAGCCTGTGCAAAGGCTTAAGTCTTGTAAGTTCCAAAGCCTCCAAAGTGGTGGGTACAGCCATACCTGGGACCATTTCAGCTATGGCTAAAGCAGCCAGAGAAGCTGGTGTGTGGAGAGCCGTGTCCAGAGGTGGCTGGGCAGCAAGCCTATGCAGTGCACATTGAGCCTCTTTCCCCAAAACATTCAGTCTTCCTTTGCCTCTGGGTCTGTGATGAGAGCAGCAGCCTCAAAGATCTCTAAAATGCCTTATTGTTGTTTTTGTTATTTCATTTTGTTTTCTCATTTTCCTGATGCATAGCACCTGGCTCCCTTTTATTAGCAGTAATCTTAGCTACTGGTGATTATACCACAGAAATCTTGGCACTCCCTCACAAACGTGCATTTTGGCATCTTACATGGACAGACTGAATTTTCCAATTGTCATGTTTCTGCTTCTCTTTTAATTATAAATTTAATCTTTTTTTTAGAACTCAATAAAATGTAATGTAAAATGAGAGTGAATGAGTTAATACTAACTACATTTATCTACATCATATGGAATAAAGTTATATATTTTTAAAGTACATACATATTCAAGGATATATAACAAATAAATTTAGTGGGGTGCAGGTAGACTGTCAAATAAAAGCAAAACAGAATTGTTTTATGCACAAAGGATGAAAGTATCACATGAAATGAGGAGCATGGTTATTCCAATCTGTACTTTAACCATTCCTAACCACAGAATTTAGTTTCTCCTCACAATTCCTCAGTCTCTTATTACTTCTGCAACCTTTATTTTTTTATTTTTTATTTTTTTTTCTCCCTGGTTTGGTGATTGACAGGATAGAGGTCACTGATTTGGAAATGTTACTGTTTGTTATACATGCATCTTGATTAATCTAAACAATCTAGCTTTCTAACTGATTACATTTTCACTTGCTTCATTTTGTAGAAGAACCCTTTCTCACAGTCAATTACACAATTAAAACTTGATTGTAATTTTTATTATTCTCAGACTTTGAAAATATTTTATGGACTAAGAAAGTGCTCACTCACAAAAGGGGTTACCATAAGGAATGTGGCATTATAGGTGTGAAAGTCCTTTGATCTTTTAGCATATAAAGCACTCCAAGAAACTAAGATATTATTTTTATTATTAGGTAGCTGTATTTGACATAGTTAAAGTGTCAAGAGAAAGAACAAAAGTAGATAGAACAAATCATGTTAATGAAATTTAAATAGGAAAACATGTTTCAAATTCTTTTTTAGAGAAAGCACATATCAGATCAGACAAGGGGGGAAATAGGCAAAATTTACAGGAAAAGGTATTTGTTTGTTTTAAGAATGTATAGTGTATATAATTTGAAAGTTAGAAGCAAGTAGACAGTAAAATTTAAATCTAAACATTTCTTCAAGTTCCCAAGTTTTCTTCCTTTAAGAAAATCACTACTATTAAAATTTTGTTTACTTTTTAGAGACGTTTCATGGGTATACCCACATATGGAAAAAACAGTCTTAACTTTCATATGGAAAAACAAAAGACTCCAAATAGCCAAAGCAATCCTAAGCAAATAAATAAATAAATAAAACCAGAGGCATAACTGTAGCTGACTTCAAATTATATTATAAAGCTATTATAACCAAAACAGCATGGTACTAACATAAAATAGACACTTAGACTAGTGGAGCAGAATTGAGAACCCAGAAATCACCCCTCGGGCTTATAGCCATCTGATATTGGGCAAAGGGAACACAAATCTACATTGGGGGAAAAACTGCTTCTTCAACAAGTGGTGCTAGGAAAATTGAATATCCATATGCAGAAGAATGAAATTAGATATGCACCCCTCACTATATACTAAAATCATCTCAAAATGGATTAAAGACTTAAGTATAAGACCTGAAACTGTAAAATCACTAAAGGAAAATATAGGTGAAATGCTTCAGAAAATAGGTCTGGGCACAGATTTTATGAATATGAACCCATAAGCACAAGCAGCAACAGAAAAAAATAAACAAATGGGACCACATCAAACTAAAACACTTCTGCACAGCAAAGGAAACAATCAACAGAGTAGAACAACAACCTACAGAGTAAGAGAAAATTTTTGCTAACTATGCATCTGACAAGGGATTAATTTCCATAATATACAAGGATCTCAAGCAATTACACAGTTAAAAAAAAATAACCCAGTTAAAAGATGCACAAAGGAGCTGAATAGACATTTTTCAAGTGAAGACATACAAATGGCCAACGGATACATGAAAAAATGCTCAACATCACTAATCATCAGGGAAATGCATATTAAAACTACATTGAGATACCACCTCACCCCAATTAGACTTGCTATAATTAAAAAGATGGTGAATAATAAATGCTGGTGAGGGTGTGGAGAGAAGGGAACACTCCTGCGCTGTTGGTGGGACTATAAATTAGTACAACCACCATGGAAAACACTATGGAGGTTTCTCAAAAAACTATAGAACTTCCATACGATCCAGCAATCCCACTTCTGGGTATATACCCAGAGGAATGGAAATCATCATGTCGAAGGGATACCTGCTCTTCCATGTTCATCACAGCTCTATTTACAATAGCCAAGACAGGGAACCAATCTAAATGTCCATTGACAGATGATTGGATAAGGCAACTGTGGTATATATACACCATGGAAAACTACTCTGCCATAGAAACAAATTTCATTTTTTTTTTTTTTTGCAACAACATGGATGAGCTTAGAGAAACCTATGTTGAGTGAAATAAGCAAAGCACAGAGGGATAAATGCTGCATGTACACTCTAATAAATGGGAGCTAAGAGAGAAAGAAGGAATAAGAAAGACCACAGTGGCGTGTTGGACTTGCAGAGGGAGAGAACATACCTTGGGATACAAAGTGGAGTGGGGGGTAAGTGGAGGGGGGTTCGTAATAACTTCGTATAGCATACATTATACGAAGTTATCGGATGACCTCCGCACCAAAGACAGCAAAAAAAAAAGTTTTCTGAGAGCACAGGTGATAATTTAAAATTTTTTATATCGCTAAATGCAACTAAGAGAGAATACCCATCTTGGTAGAGTAGTATATTGATATTGTTAAAGTAAATAGGTATTTTTAAACCTTCTACAAGTAAACAGTCATTTTATAATATGCAGCTGTCATGTATTCTTTAAGCCCTGACACTGTCATCACACTAAAAATCAGTTTACATCATATATGTAAATATTATATATCATGTATATATAATACACAAACATGTATATATTGAACATATTCCTTTTTACATATCTATACTTTATAGTCAGATTTTATCACAAGGAATAAATTTGTACTCTTTACCCTTTTGCAATGTGGGAGACTATAATAATTAATTTTGGAGGTCATGGATTAGATATAGTTAATTTCAGCTTTATAGTAAGTCTCACTAACAAAGAACGTTAGTATGCATGAGAAGCTCTTTGCACTGCACAGGGTTACGGCTATGCTTCCTGGGGCTTGAAAGGAAATCGGGCCCTAAATTGATTGTTAAAGTTTCAGAAGGTTTTGTTCCAATCAGGGCATAAGCTTTTCAAATAAACATAGGGTTTATAAGCCTTAGTGTGAAAGTCCAGCAGGTCTTTGCCTAATGTGCTTCTAAATGAGTGATCCAAGTACAGTTTGGGAGATTAAGTAGGTTATGACTGTCTATTCAACTAGACACTAAAGCAGGTTACCAATACCTGGTTGTCTCTTAGTATCTGTTTTCAGTAGTTGGTCATACAAATTTCACATATAAAGGGGTACTTCAAAAAGTTTGTGACATAAAATTTTAACTTTAAGTCATCTCTTGTTCTCTCATTTCACTGTATAATTTAGAGCAGCCATGTAACAGCCTGAATGATTTGCTGCTTAGATATTTCTTCTGCCAAATACCCCACTTTGTCACTCTCAAGTCTCACCTTCCAAGAGTCCTTGGTCATGGACACCATTCAGCCAAATTCTTTGCCATTTTATAACAAGCATGATTTTGTCTCCAATTTCTCTTTGTTTTCATCTGAAACCTCCTCAGAATGGTCTTTACTGTTTATATTTCTATCTGAATTCTGGTCACCACCACTTTGCCAATCTGTTTGAAGTTGCCAATGTTCCCTAGTCCTTTTGTCTTTTATGCCCTCACCAGAATCTAACCATTGTTCTAGCCTTCTATGCCCTCACCAAAATCTAACCATTGTTCTAGCCTTCTCCTCCAAATTCTTCCAGCCCCTGCCCATTATTCAGTTCTAAAGCTGCTTTCATATTTTCAGGTACACCCTTTTCTCTATTACCAATTTTCTGAATTAATTTGATTTCTATTGCTTATAACAGATCAACTGAAACTGGATAACTTATAAAGAAAAAAAGTTAATTCGTATAGTTTTGGAGGCTCAGAAGTCCAAGATCAAGGGAGTTTATGCTTGGCATAAACGAGGGCCTTCCTTTTGGTCGGGACACTCAGATGAGACTAGAGACAGTGCAAGGTATCATATAGCCATGGGTCAGAACATGCTAGAGTGCTTCTTTCTCTGCTTTTGAAGCCACCAGTCTTCTCCCATGATAGTCCACTCATCCATGAATAAATAAATAAATTAATGAGGGCACAGCACTCACTACCTAATTGCCTCTGTTTTTTTTTGTTGTTGTTGTTTGTTTGTTTGTTTTTGGCTCTTAAAGACCATATGAAATCGGCTTACAAGACCATATGAGATACAGATGTTAACTTGAATAATACTAATTCTCTGTCATCTCTGCTTCCAGGAAAAGGAGTTGGCCAAATGCAAAAGNACATCTTAGGCACAAAGTGTGACAATCAGCTTTGTATCTCATGAATAGTCACACCTATTATTAAAAAAAAGTTTTCTGAGAGCACAGGTGATAATTTAAAATTTTTTGTATCGCTAAATGCAACTAAGAGAGAATACCCATCTTGGTAGAGTAGTATATTGATAATGTTAAAGTAAATAGGTATTTTTAAACCTTCAACAAGTAAACAGTCGTTTTATAATATGCAGCTGTCATGTATTCTTTAAGCCCTGACACTGTCATCACACTAAAAATCAGTTTACATCATATATGTAAATATTATATATCATGTATATATAATACACAAACATGTATATATTGAACATATTCCTTTTTACATATCTATACTTTATAGTCAGATTTTATCACAAGGAATAAATTTGTACTCTTTACCCTTTTGCAATGTGGGAGACTATAATAATGAATTTTGGAGGTCACGGATTAGATATAGTTAATTTCAGCTTTATAGTAAGTCTCACTAACAAAGAACGTTAGTATGCATGAGAAGCTCTTTGCACTGCACAGGGTTACGGCTATGCTTCCTGGGGCTTGAAAGGAAATCGGGCCCTAA
>NW_007730959.1:48100-53914 GCF_000696425.1 Galeopterus variegatus | reverse complement strand
CATATAAAGGGGTACTTCAAAAAGTTTGTGACATAAAATTTTAACTTTAAGTCATCTCTTGCTCTCTCATTTCACTGTATAATTTAGAGCAGCCATGTAACAGCCTGAATGCTTTGCTGCTTAGATATTTCTTCTGCCAAATACCCCACTTTGTCACTCTCAAGTCTCACCTTCCAAGAGTCCTTGGTCATCAACACCATTCAGCCAAATTCTTTGCCATTTTATAACAAGCATGATTTTGTCTCCAATTTCTCTTTGTTTTCATCTGAAACCTCCTCAGAATGGTCTTTACTGTTTATATTTCTATCTGAATTCTGGTCACCACCACTTTGCCAATCTGTTTGAAGTTGCCAATGTTCCCTAGTCCTTTTGTCTTTTATGCCCTCACCAGAATCTAACCATTGTTCTAGCCTTCTCCTCCAAATTCTTCCAGCCCCTGCCCATTATTCATTTCTAAAGCTGCTTTCATATTTTCAGGTAAACCCTTTTCTCTATTACCAAATTTCTGAATTAATTTGATTTCTATTGCTTATAACAGATCAACTGAAACTGGATAACTTATAAAGAAAAAAAGTTAATTCGTATAGTTTTGGAGGCTCAGAAGTCCAAAATCAAGGGAGTGCATCCAGCGAGGGCCTTCCTTTTGGTCGGGACACTCAGATGAGACTAGAGACAGTGCAAGGTATCATATAGCCATGGGTCAGAACATGCTAGAGTGCTTCTTTCTCTGCTTTTGAAGCCACCAGTCTTCTCCCATGATAGTCCACTCATCCATGAATAAATAAATAAATTAATGAGGGCACAGCACTCACTACCTAATTGCCTCTGTTTTTTTGTTATTGTTGTTTGTTTGTTTGTTTTTGGCTCTTAAAGACCATATGAAATCGGCTTACAAGACCATATGAGATACAAATGTTAACAAGAATAATACTAATTCTCTGTCATCTCTGCTTCCAGGAAAAGGAGTTGGCCAAATGCAAAAGTCTGTGGACAGCAAATATACCTTAGGTCAAGCACAACAATTTCATCACAAACTCCTGCTCACAGCCTGATGTTTGTGTGCACGAAGGGTGTGTCTGGGGCTCCCTCAAGTAAGTCAGGACTGGAAATACTGGACTGGAGTGAAATTCTGTCTTGTCATATTGCTATTATATCTCAGCATCTGATTTCACCAAGTGAGGCATCAGTAATCTCCTTGTCATGCAGCTTAAAAGCAAAAAGCCCTGGGGCCCTTTTCTGTAATCTGTCATTTCGCTTTTCTTGACCTTTGTGAACTGCACAAGAATTGTGCATTGGTAGCAGTGACCCCACATCTACACATCCTTTCTCTGTGGCTGTTCTTTAGTGAACATGGCTCAATCAGGTCAACATGTAGGCTATTTGGCTATTTGTCCTTGTGCACACAACAGCCTCTTTCTTTGTTCTGCAAACATCATCTTTTGTCATCCTCTCCTTTCCTTCACTTTGCTCCTGTCTCACTGCCTCATTGTTGATTTGCATGTGTGATACACATAGGTCCCTTCTGAGGACCTATGCTTTTTCTGCTCCTTCTGCTTTGGGTTCCCTTTCTCCAGTGAGCTTCAGAGCTAACTCCCTTGCTTGTCTCAGTATTTCAAACAAAATATATTTCTCACTGAAGCTATCTTGTTACTTCAATGTTCTTGCCCTTCATAATTTTCTTCATCATAGTTATGATTTCCTCCTTACCACTTTCCACTATTTAAGCTCAGAATTTGTCTGCTTTTCCTTCTAAGAGCCAGCATCCTTGACTCTTTTCAGATAATTCCTTATGGGTACCTAAACTTATGCTACATCACTACGTGAGTCAGAAGTGCCTAGGAATTTACATCCCTCCTGGGGCTGCCCTTATCCCATAAATGACACCTCGCTGGTGTATGTGGGCGTGTATAAGTCCCAGCTCAGTGTTCTCATAACAGAACAAACATGCAATGTAACGTATACCCTAGCGCCCTCTAACAGGTTTACAGTAAAGCTATTCTTTACGAGATATTGCTTGAGATTGACCCTATTTGACTTTCTCCTCTTGCATGTCTTGCTTTCCCCACTCTTTATTGATTTCCCTGGGAGAACTTTCTGAATAAGTGGCTTGTAAATTGGCCCTTGTCGCAGATATTCTTCTGGAAACCCTCACTTAGGTAAGTAGGTAACAGAGGTAGTTCCAGGCAGCAAAATACATTGATGTAATTTTGAGATTGGATCTCTCATTAACCAGATAGCAATGAATTGGCCAAAGTAATGACATACATTTTTGGCACATTGTAGCATTAAAATTGATATTATTTTACATGTGATCATCTGGGATGTGATCATCTACAATGGAATTCAAGTGTAAGATCCATTATGTCTTGCTATATCCATAGCATTAGAGAGATATGGGAAAATTGTATCATAAGAACTATGGAATTGATTAGTTGTTGCTGTGTGCTGTGATCACTAATGCAGAGAAAACGATAGCCTCAAGTTAGCCAATTAGTAATTGAATACATAATAAGAAAATTAGAATGTTCCCATGGAATTATTTAGCAAGACCACAATTTTCTGCAACTGGAGAGAAGTTGATGCTGATGATCTGGTTCAAGTTCTGATTGTTAAGAGAAGCAGAATGTTTAATTGAATTGTTTTCTCAGCAAGTCAAAAATCAGGATCAGAAAGGGCAGGGATAAGATACTGAGACTTGTAATGGGGCATCCGAGTGAATGGATACATGAACATTGAACAACCAGATCTTCTTGAAAAGAAGATAAACCTATAGAAGTAGCTGTCTTCCCTTTTTTAGACTGTAACAAATCCTTGGATATTCCTTAGTGGACTTATCTGGATCAGATTCCTTGCAAGACAAAACTTCTCCTCAAGAGCTCTTCTCCCACATTTTGTCTTGGCCATTTAGCCAAAACTTGGGGTTAAGTTTCACTATGGTTTGTGGAAGTGCTAGACCCCATAAGTGAGGAAAGGGATCATTCATGGTTAGAGTCACTAGACCTGATTAATGTTTATCAACAAGAAACAGAAAATAGTCCTGTAGCTATAGCTTGCAGATGCTAGACCATAATATAAAGCTGGTTGAGAAAGAACTCAGTGATATGGAGTTTTATGGTTTGGAGGGGATACAGAACTCAGTGAATTTCAAGAGCACCTGGAGTCAGTCCTATTACACTCTAGAAATGGCTCCTGGAAATGTTGTGGGCCACATTACATGGAATGGAATGAAGTTTCCAATAAAAAGAGTGAGGGACTGGGCATGCTGTAATAACTGTGTATTTCAGGATAGCCTAAATTATATTAGCTTTACAAAGGCTATAAGAAATGTGCTCTTTATAGGCTTGACAGTGGCTATTGTTTGTAGATGAAGAATGATGTGTAGGTGATGCTATTAGGGAACTAGCATCAATGGTTATGTAGAATTCTAAAACAGCAAAGGCAAGTGATAACATTTAACCACTAGAGAGCAATAAGGAGCAACATAATTCCCATGACATTTAGAAGCATCAACACAACTAAAGGGCCCTGATATGTAGGGATCCATGATGATATGTAAGAGATCATCACGGTTCCTAGGGGAAAGATAGAAAGGCTGCTCACAAGGGTTGTTTGTACATGTTTACATTGAAAATATCTATCTATCTATCTATCTATCTATCTATCTATCTATCTATCTATCTACATATATGTGTGTGTGTGTGTGTGTGTGTGTGTGTGTGTGTTAGGCAGAAGGTTGGTATCAGCTATTACAATGGAAAGTCTCAATCTCTAACCTATTTTCAAGCCTGAGCCAATTTTCAGACTGGGAGTTCAATGATTAAAGCAGGAGATGTGTCCTTCGAGAAATAACCCTTACACCAGAACCAGTGTATGCAGTAGCAATTCTATTTTTTATTTTTTTTCCCTAAGGCATCAATATCCATAGGCACATGTAGAAAAGGGAACACTCCCATCTTTTGATACAGTGTATGAGCTGACACTGATTCCAGGAGAACAGTCCTATGGCTACATCTTGCAGATACTAGACCAGAATATAAAGCTGGGTAAGCAAAAGCCTGGTTGATCATGGCCCCTCTTCAAGAGGGGCACATGGAATTCAGGTTATAAATTTGGTCCATCCACATGTTCATCTCACTGTGGGTCCAGTAAGTCTGTATGCATAGTAAGCCAGTTCCTGTTAGTTTCTGGAAATGTAGATTGCCAATGATTGTAACAGGAAAGGCCAAGGGAAGACCCTGAAAAAGTTCCTTTTTATATTGCAGCCAAGAGAATAAATAAAAGCAACATTGCCTCTCAGGTGCAATAGTGGAAATCAGTGCTATTCTTAAAGGCATGAAAACTTGTGGGGGTGGCAATGCTGATTAACCTCACATTTAATTCACCTGGTTGGACACTACAAAAAACAGATGCATCATGACAGATTACAGTAAACTACAGAAAACTTAACCAACTGGCAGCTGCCTTAGTTGATTTTCTGCTGTGGTAACAGAATACCACAGACTGGGTAATTTATAAAGAACACATATTTATTTGGCTCACGATTCTGGAGACTGGGAATTCCAAGGGCGTTGTGCGCACATCTGCTCAGCCATCTGGTGAAAGCCTTCTTTTTTGTGTCATCTCGTGGCTGAAGGCAGAAAGTGGAAACAAGCGCATGAAACAGAGAGGAAATCAGGCTGAAATTTATCCTTTTGTGAGGTACAACTTTCAGAATAACTAACCCACTCTTGCTATAATAGCATTAATCCATTCACGAGAGCAGAGCCCTCTGAAAGGTCCCACCTCTTAATACTGTTACAATGGCAATTAAATATCAGCATGCATTTTAATGGGAATATTCAAACCTCAGCAGTAGTCCTCTGTGCAATTGCTCTACCAAGCACAGTGCTCTCTCTCTCTCTCTCTCTCTCTCTCTCTCTCTCTCTCTCTCTCTCTCTCTCTCTCTCTCTCTCTATATATATATATATATATATATTTTTTTTTTTTTAGAATAGAGATTTCTCTATTTTTCTTTTGGTTACACTCCTTAGTATAAACTCCCCACTATGTTAGAACAACATAGAAATATTACTGTTTTCCTTTCTCTCAGTAATTTCCATGACAATAAATCTCTATCACATTTCAAATCACCAATTGCAATAGCTCACTGTAATGGGAATTTTTTAGTCTTTTTGTCTAACTGAATTCCTTCCTGTGTTTGGGAAATCTGCATGTTTGGTAGAAAGCAGTTTGGTGGGAAGCAGAGAAGATAAACAAGGACTCAGACATATAATATATGTCAATTTTTAATTTTAGTTCTAAAATTATTTTGATTTTTTAAATTAAAGAATTACCTTTTATTTTTTATGTCTTACAATTTACATCTTGAATCAAAGTAAAGAATTCAAAATCCAACCATTTTTAAAATTAACATTTTTTTCTGTTTTGTTTGCCAACAGATTCTCTTAAGTGATATAAAAATAAGATATTATTAATATAAGAATAGTGATTTCAAAATGGACTCCACACCTTTAAAATATTATCTAAAATTTATTTGTAGTAAATGCACAAAGTTCAATATAGTGCAAAGAGAGAAATATTTAGATAAAATTAACTAGGTTGTTATAAATGGCATCTCTTTCAAAATTATTTTTAACCCTACCAGAAGATATAAAATTTTTTCACTAAAATTAGTTTAATCAGTCACCTGTCCAAAGTAATTAAGTTACTCTACACATACATCTGAAATTCATACAAAGAAATATTCAAAAAGCATGAAGTGTTATAAATTTTATAACATTCTTTTATTTAACATCTCTGATGAAAGCCAGTTTA
>NW_007730959.1:42108-47653 GCF_000696425.1 Galeopterus variegatus | reverse complement strand
TGATGAAAGCCAGTTTATTCATGTATATCAAGAAATTGTGTTTTTTAAAAAAACTTGGTTAAAATAACATTTATATGAAATAATATTGATATAAAATAGAAGTCTTTTAATGATTCATCAAGAAAATAATTTTAATTTCTTAAATTCTGAGCTGCAGAACCTTGGTATTTGCAAGACACAATAGCATTTGTTCCATTTTACTATTTCAAATAGAAATGGTTCATATTTTACATATAAAATGTTATTTATAAAAGAGTTGTAAATAGATAAATAAATACATGCTTAATGAAGTAAATAATCAGATGAGACAGTAAATATGCATATATTTATTTATAATAAATCCAATTGACCAAACAAACACTTTAGGCTAGAAACATTATTTATTGGCTTATAGGTCAATCAATGTAAAATTTTTTATAACATACAACATATCTAATATCTATGAGAATTCAGAAAATAGAATCTTATAAAAGAAAATATAAGCTTGAAAGATATTTCAACATAGTAATTCTGGGCCGGCCCCGTGGCACACTCGGGAGAGTGCAGTGCTGGGAGCGCAGTGCCGCTCCTGCTGCGGGTTCGGATCCTATATAGGGATGGCCGGTGTGCTCACTGGCTGAGCGCAGTGCGGGTGACAACAAGCCAAGGGTTGCGATCCCCTTACTGGTCATGAAAAAGACAAAAAAAAACATAATAATTCTGAGATGTTTGGGATTTTATGAATATTGTTCTGTTTATCAATATAGCTATGGCAGAAAAAATATCCGTGATTAACCTATATCAAAATAAAAACACAGGTTAATTTTTGTATTCCACCCATATCTGTTTAAGACTTGAAGCCTTATATTTAAGATTTTTTTGTGTGATTCATTTGTCTTAATAGTCTATATTAAGACATTCTCAGGTTCACCCATGATCCTTTACTGGAAACAGCTTAAGATTTTAGCTCAAATCAGAGTCAGAGATACTATCACTTTCCATTTATATATCTAAACATATATATAAATATATATAGATATAGATAGATCTTTGACTCCCAAACTTATCCTAACTGTATAGTTGATAAGAATTATCAAAAATGTCTATCTGCTACTATTCTTGTTAGGACTCTTGGTGTTCTTTTGTTTCCTGGACTTTGCTCACTGAAGGGAACCTATACAAGGGTTAAGTTGCTTCTTTGCGCAACAGAATTATTCCAAAAAAATGCCATTTGAAATATCAGAGAATTTGGGGTCATTATTGATTTTGTGATGACATTATTGGTAAAAATGTAAAGAGAATTTAGTGAACCATCTTCAGCATGCATAGCCCACAGTTTTAATTTTATTTTAAAAAATATATATTTTCTCTTATTCTGGGCAGATGCCAAGAAAGCAACTGTGAAAAAACCCATAACTCGAGAAACAAGAACCAACATAAACTTAATTGTACCTACAAGATTAGTATTCTAAAGCTCCCAGCCCAGAAGTCCCTTTATTTTTTGCCCGTCCCCTCAATCTTCTTGGATTTTTTTTTTGTCTTTTAAATTTATTTATTATGTATTTATTATTTTACATTCTAAGATGTTGCGGAGCAGATGAAAGGGAGGTTGAAAGAGGAAAGGGATGAGGGATGGGGTAGGAGGAGGAGAAAGGAGCAGGGCTTTGTGGAGGCCTGTGGCACCCCGCTCTTTCTGGTAGAAAAGTCCAGGGGACTTCTGGCAGTGGCTTCATTATGGCTGAGCTGGATGCAGACCTCAGGGAGCATGTGGCAGAGGCTTTTTGCTCCCCCTGCCACTTCAGTTCAGGAGCCTGGGGTGCTTCCAGTGGTGGCTCAGTGGTCATCACTGGGCTAGATGAGGATGTAGGAGGAAGTGTGGCTGAGACCCTTGCCTCCTCCACCATACCTGCTCGGGAGCCTGGGGCACTTCTGGCGGTTATTGCGGGGCTGGATGACCACACACAACAAGGGGACATAGCTGAGGCTCTCAGCTCTCCACCTACCCTGGTTTGAGAGCTTGGGAGGCTTCTGGTCCTTCTACCTTTTATAGGTGTTCTTTAGTGGTGTTAGACCTGTACTGTTTAATATCAGAACTTTGTCTCTGATCTGTAGATGTTTTGTTTTTTTCTTCAGTTCCATGTTGGATTATTCACTATTCCCACCACTTAAACTCTGCACTAGAACTAATTTTGTTGTCCTTTGTTTATTTCTAAAATAGGGGAACTTCCTGTGGGAACCAGAACTTAAGCCCTGTTGTTGAGCTAAATTGCTGATGATTCTCTGGGGAAGGCTTTTTGTGCCGCTCAGGTTTTAATTGTTGACCTTGTAAGCACTTCTGGGACTTGTGAGTTCCAGTATATCTGGGTTGTGTGGAAACTGTGGTCTGGATCTGAGTCTTTCAGCAAACTGCACCCCCTGCAGTTCTATATTCCTGACCATTCTCTACTGAGTGGTCCTGTGTTGATTAAGAGCAGATCAGCTGTTTATGCTGACCCAATGTTCCCCTGGTGGGCCAGTCTCCCCCACCCCCTGCACTCCAAACACTTCCCATGGGATGAGCTGTGCACTAGTCCCTTGCAATGACTCACCAGCCTCTGAGTGGCTCCTTTTTTCAGATGTCTGTGGCCCCTCACTCTTATGTTGGTCCATGGGAACCCTGTTAGTGGTCTTGCTGGCCTAGGGGCCACCAAAGCCCTCTTTTTCCCTGCAGCCTCCAAGCAACTTCATATGAAGGGCGCAGAAGTGGCTTTTGTCAGCTCTTGGTCAGTGTGTTCACCAGGGCCAGGCTTGAAGTGGTTGGGGCTTGCAACAGTCAGAGTGGTCCTTTTTTTCTCTCATCATGGCTTCTCCTGTCATCATGAACTCCATCAGTCTCTCCTCCTCTTCTCCTGAGCCCTAGTGTCCCCACCTTGTCAGCTGTTGCTTTTTAATTGTTATAAATTGGTTGATTGTGGGAGAGGGTGATGCTGTGTATCACCTATTCTGCCATCTTGATCAGAAGTCCCCCTCCCCTCAATCTTAATGACCCCTTTTTATTTTGGATTTTCTCTGTAACAAATGGATATATTTATATATCTTTTGTTAAAGACATTGCAAAGTATGAATTTTTTCAGTAATGTACATTTCTTTTTATTAAGAAATTCTTTCATATTCACTAACTGCAATTAAAAATTTAAATTGTATGGCTGTTAGTAGCACCGCCAAGCATGCAACATTTTTAGAGTGACAGATTTAAACAGTGTAATTTGCTCTTATAAGAAATTTTTACTTATCAAGTTATTACAACAGGAACACAAATAACAAATATACCACATATTACTCTTTAATGAAATTATTGTTTTATAATATGTTGTCGGTGGGACATTTCAAAATGTTTAAACCTTATTAAAAAGCATTTTTTAAAAATGTACCAATAGAAGAAAAAACATCAGGAAAATTCCTGTTCTTTATATGGTATGGAGATGAGAAGCATTAACATTAAATACTCTTATTACACTCTTCTGGAGAGCTTTAAAGAACAATAGAACCACGTGCTAAGTATACCTTATGATAAAAATACACATTAAATTTTCTATAGGATATGCAGATGCAGCTAAATGTACTATTGCAAAACTATATATTCTAAAATTGCATTGATCTCTGTTAAACTAAGCTGCATTCAGTTTCTATTCCCTTTCATTCCTAGTTGGAGAAGTGGTGACTGGGGAGGAAGTGTTTCACTTTTGTGGTAGGTCCTTGAACACTACCTTTTTATGTAACTAATAATGTCATTCCTACAGCTAATTTTCTTCATAGGAGTTGGCTTCATACACATTTATAATGGCAGCAGGAAAAGTCTCTGTATGTCTGCTAAATACATACCACTTTACAGAAAAACAGAAAATAATAAGAAGAGCCTTCTTGACAAAACAAATGCTTTGTATGAAAGTTTTTCAGATGTAGATCTAATTTCTGTAGGGAAAAACTCTATTTACCTCAACAGCTGGATTTCAACCTGAAATAATACAGAAATTCACTGCAAGCCAAAATTTGAAAGAGTTTTATTTTGCTTTTAGTTAGAGATAAAAAAGACATATGAACTTTCCCATAACTTTGGAAATTTGAAATTATATTACTATCACACTTTGGAAAGCCTTGGTATACTCTCAAGTTGAGCAAATATTCTATTTTTATTCATTTATAGAATTACCTGTGGATTTTCCTCAATCAGTGTTCTTTCTTACGCCATGCAAACTTTATGTAGTTAGAGGTGGCTGTTTAATTTCTGAGTGACTTTCTTGAATTTTGTATTTTTTCCTGTCATATTAATGGTTTTCTACTGACAAATGTATTTTATGTATTAGTACAAAATTAAACTTCAGTAAAGACCCTGAAAAATAAAGGGGGAGAAAATTAAATTTTGAAAAATATTTTAAGTAATTATAGAATAAGTAAGTAATGAAAAATATAGTTGATTTGAAATTCAATACCTATCTTTCATTCCAACTATCTATCAAAAGAAAAAGAACATAACTCATAAATTATAATTAGTGATAAAAAGTAGAATTGTTGAGCTCAGTTAAATTATGTTAGTTAATATTTGAGAATAAAATATTTCTTGAAAATATGTTGAAATATCTTTTGAAAGAAGGTTTTAAGTTTTTAAAAATATTAAAAAAAAAATGATGTGCCAAAGGTACAGTTGTGCTTTGCTTAACCGTATGAACATGATCTGAGAAATGTGTCGTTAGGAAATTTTGTCCTTGTGTGAACATCAGAGAGTGTACTTACACAGACCTAAATCGTAGCCTACTACACACCTAGGCTATATGGTATAGCCCATTGCTCTGATCACCCTGGTATATGCGGTCTGTCACTGACCCAAATGTCTTCCTGGGGCACATGATTGTATTAGTTTCCTGGTTAACAAAGGTGTTACTGATGAAAAATAAAAAATATTATTATGGCATAGATTTATGGTGAGTTAGTGTGTTACAGAATAAAACTGAAAGAGGAAGTCAAATAACAGAATAAAGGGGTTTTCATGTGTAATGTTTTTTGCAATATTGAGGTATTACAACCTGTTATGAACTGAATGTTTATGTCCTCCAAAATTCATATGTTGACATTCTGACTCCAAATGTGATAGTATTAAGTGTGGCCTTTGAGATGTAATTAGATCATGAGGGTTGAGCCCTCATGAATGGCATTATTGCCCTTATACAAGAAACCCCATAGAACTCTTTCACCCTCTTTCTGCCCTGTGAGGACACAATATGAAGATAGCCTTCTGAAAACCAGGAAGTGAGCCCTCACCAGAACTCTACCATGCTGTCACCCTAATCTCAGACTGCCAGCCATCAGAACCATGAAAAATAATCTGCTGTTTTCATATAAGCCACCCAGTCTGTGGTATTTTTTTATAGCAACCTGAACCGATTAAGATACAATTTAACAAAGAATATAATTTCATTACCATCTTTGATACATTTTGAAAACAAAAAGATGAGATGAGAAGAAAGATCAAAGATAAATGAAGTATTGTGTACACTGATTTCCATTATGATAAACCAAAAAGTTAACTCTG
>NW_007730959.1:40484-41753 GCF_000696425.1 Galeopterus variegatus | reverse complement strand
TTTTTTATAGCAACCTGAACCGATTAAGATACAATTTAACAAAGAATATAATTTCATTACCATCTTTGATACATTTTGAAAACAAAAAGATGAGATGAGAAGAAAGATCAAAGATAAATGAAGTATTGTGTACACTGATTTCCATTATGATAAACCAAAAAGTTAACTCTGTGGTTTGTACACTGCCAAGTCTAATACATGGTTCAGAACCATGGACAGTCATCAAAAGGGTGAATTACCAAACAAGTGAAAAATCTGAACAGTAGAACAGAGGAAGTGATATAAAAATATCTGATGAAATCCAAAGGGAATAAACATGTGAGTTAAAAACAAATCATAACAAACAAAAAAAGATGAATGGCATCTTCTGGCTATGGAGACATGCCGAAAATGTCACAAGACTGACTGGTACAAATGCAGTAGGTTGATCACATAAATGATGCGAAGAAGATGAAAGCAACAGACCAAAGGTCACTAAACAGAAAAGATACATTTGGGGTCCACTCTGCCATAAAATCATTATTTATTGTGAGCAGAGTATAGCTAAATCTGTATACAAAGAAAGATGACGACTGCATTTTTNCTATAGGTAAATGCACTCAGTGCTAAATGAATAAGAAGGGAAGAGTGTGAAAAAATACCAGAGAAGCACAGACATTTTCTCTTAAGGGGTACTTTTAACTGAGTTTTGAAGGATAAGAAAAAGTATGACATGATTAGTTTATCAAGTATATAAAATTTAATTATTCCATATAACTGGCCATTTACAAAATATTTATTATAACTCCATGTCAAGAACTCAAAGTGGAAGATATAATATAATTTTGGCATAAAATCTAAAGAATTTTGGGCATCTGCTTACATTATCTAAGCAGATACCTTATCCATATGTCTCAAGGAATGGGTGTTAGCAATTATTACTTTAATTTGCACTTAATAAGGTCATTTTTATTGTGTAATATAGAATTACACACTAAACATACACACAGAGTCACACACAGACACACACACAAACACACACATTGGAAACTTGGTTACTAGCCATAAAAGTACAGTCTAGATATTATTATTAGCCTATTATTATAATATTTTATACATACAAAGAAAATATAAAATTATTTGAAGTTAGCAAATAATTTAAAGTAATAAAAAGAGTAGAATAAGAAGTGATAATAAAGGAATCAAACACAAAACATATGTAAAGAGTAATTTAGAAATAGTGATTATTGAAACTAAAAGCCAAATCAATTAAATACATGCAATTTAGAA
>NW_007730959.1:37224-40135 GCF_000696425.1 Galeopterus variegatus | reverse complement strand
ATTTAGAAATAGTGATTATTGAAACTAAAAGCCAAATCAATTAAATACATGCAATTTAGAAGTGCCATGTTTAAATGTGATTTTGTTTCCAATTTCTATTAACTATAGAAGGAAGATTAGAAGAAAGATAAAAAAATATCACCTGGACTTTTCAAAAAATGAGGCATGACATATTTGGCAGAAATCCAAGTGTCATATCATAAATATTGCCAAGCCTTGTCAAAAAAGTAAAAGTAATTAACCAAAGAATCAAATAATTTTGGAAAACACAGTTAACAAATACAGCATTGCCATAAGAGAGTGCTTCAAGATCAAATTAAACCATCAAGTAATATAGTGTACTTAGTTTAATGGAGTCATAAGGAGCATATTTCAGTGCCTGGTAACTCAAATTTTATATATTAATCTACTTTGAAAATATCTTTCAAAGACAAACAGCGGGTCCTGTATTGTTGGGTGTTCAATATGCAAAAAGAATGATCCCTGAAGCCATCTGCTCTCCCAAGATGCATATGACAAACCACTGTCAGAGTTCTATTGGTAAGAGAAACAACCTCTTCCAGTGACCGTAGTATCAACCAAGGTCACATTTACAGTGACTTATATTTTCCTTATAAGGTTTGAATTTTAGAAAGAACCCCTAGTAATTTGTTGTCAGCCTCTGCCTTTCTGCCTCCTAGGTTAGTCTTATAGTGATGAACTCTATGCAAACAGGAATGTTGGAGGATGTGTTGGTGATTGTCTCACTTTGGGAGATAATGAAAGGCAAGAAGTGTTAAGGGTGCTTTGTACTGTAAATATTAGAAGGATAAAATTAATGTGGAAAAGGTAAATTGACTTACCAATAGCTACTGCTAACACACTTAAGTCCACGGTATTACATTTCACTATAAAAGAAAAAGTAATAAATGATGTCAGTCATATGAGAAATATGTTTTTACTTCTACTCATGCTATCTGGGGAGGAAATAACACTGGAGAACATGGAACATTTTGAGCAGTCTTTACTTCTTGATGTCAGGACTAAGATCTGGCCAAAGACTGAGTCTACTGAAGCGTTTCCTCTTATAACCCATGACATATTCATTAATTTGATAGTCATTTATTACATCCAAAATATGTGGTTTAGGTTGTTTCATATAAAATGTTTAGAAACAAATGTAACTTATTTACACAAATATCTATGAGGTGTTTAATTGTTACATAGGAACCTACTTGTGTAATTCACACCCCTTTCTCTTGAAAAAAAGTACAGAAACAAACAAACAAACAAACAAAAAAAGCAGAACAAAGTCCTCAAACCATTATTTGATCTCCAAGCTGATCAGAAAAACTATCCAGTATAATTAACGAGAATTTTATAGAAAGGTTAGTATCGTTAAGTTACAAAATGGTTTAAAGAATGCTTTTCAAATACACTTTAATTTTTAGTCTACATTCCTAGAACATTGTTGGTATCATCTGCTCTATATTACAAGTAGGGAAATTGAAGCTTACTGAGGTTTCAATAATGTCTGCTGAGACATAAGATTGAAAATTATAACTTTTACTATAATAATAACTTTTAGCGTAACTGATTTTTAGCTATATTTCCACATTTATTGTTAAAAAGTAATAGAATCCATAAGAATTACATTACAGACTTTGATAGATATATCATGATACAATCACCTGCACCCCTATGGTGCAAAATTTTCTATTCTCATATATTACCATGAACTATATGCTTTACTTTTTATTGTTGTGGGAATTCTCTTTAATGTCTGCTACATATAAATATATATACAAGAATATGTATAAAATAAAATATATGCGTGTATATAGAAGAATATTTACACATACAAGCATGTAGACATAAGTGTATATATGCAACAAAATATTTTCCAAAAATAATTATCAGCTATTATATCATCAGCTAACTTTTTCTTCAAAGATCTTAACTTTCAAGATTCAGAAATCACTTATCTATTTTCCCTTTGTAAATAATAATCCTATCATTTTGAGATCTTATGTAAAATATGAATGATAATATAAGTATTTTCCCATTTTTTTGCTAAGAGATTTATGAGAAACTCCATTGTGTTGAATCTAATCTGTTTTATTTTGAAAGCTAAAAGAGATTTTATACTTCTTTTCTGTAAAATAATTATACTCTTTAGAAATAGATAAAATTATAAATTATTAAAGTCTAGAAATAAATGCTTAATGTTAATAATTCAGCATCATTAAGTAATTATAAACAATTTAGACAAGTATTTTATAAGAAATATGTGAAAACCAGTAAACTTTACTGGACTTCAAACAAGTGTATTTTTCTTTCTAAAATTTGTTGCACATGTAATAGTCCACAACAGAATCAATTTTTGAGAGTTATGAAGCTGTTCAATTGAGAAAGAATTATCCGTCTTAGTCAAATTAATAATATATGTGATTATTATATTGAATTTATGTAATTATAGCTATTTAGTTAGTTAGTTGATTAATTATTGGTGGCTGGTCAATATGGGGATCTGAAACCATGACTTTGACGTACACCAGCACAATGCTCTCCCATGTTAGCTAACCGGCCAGCCCCATCTATTTAAATATCACATGTACAATTAAAAAATAGGTCTTTAAAAATGCATATCAAAAGAAGAGAAAGAAAATAATTCCTTTCAATTGTTCAGGAACCCTAATGATTACCTTTCAAATTTTCATAGAAGTCTATAGACTTAAACATTATCTCTATCCTATGAATACCCTTTCTTTTAAATGCATCTGCAATAAATAGGTCAAAGAATCTCTCTAACCTCGTGAAAATGTAAAACATAATTTGAAAATAAATTGTTATTTCATAACATTTCAATAAATAAGTTTTAAAAAATATTGTAAAGTGTAATTCAGAAAAATAAAAGTATTATATGAACACT
>NW_007730959.1:36303-37007 GCF_000696425.1 Galeopterus variegatus | reverse complement strand
ATAAGTTTTAAAAAATATTGTAAAGTGTAATTCAGAAAAATAAAAGTATTATATGAACACTTAATGAGCTAAATGATTATTCATATAATATTATTTTTACTGGAAAAATTGACTATGGCAATTTACTTAATTATTCATTAGTTTTATAAAAGCAATTTTAAGTCTGAGATGTCATTTGTGGCTTAAGAAAGTGTTAAATTTATACATTTCTACATATTCTGACAGGACACATGAGGTTTGTGGATCAGAGAACAAACCTCTTATTACCTTAGCACATCTTAGTGTATATTCTTGGAGACCTAGTACCCAAAGAATGACACGTGTTACTCTGTACATGTGACAATGTTGCACCACAACCGAGATATTCTGACATTATGACACTTACAGGTTACATACAGGTGTCTGGCATATTGGCCAGATTTCCTTTCCAGACTGAGACCTTTACCATGGAATATAAGCCAATGTCTCCAAGGCGNAATAAATCAAGGAATAGCCTCAGAATAACATACTATCTCCAATTTCCAAGACACATTTGCCTCCAATTATTTTTAACTAAGTTTGTCAATGTCCTTTGCTCACAAATCTTGGACCATGCAGAAACATAAAAATATATATGAAGAATTGTTTGCTAAAAGGAGCAGGAAATTAGTGCCAACTGCATTTGGTGGAAGTTTCAGGCATAGATACACAAGGGTACTTCAAAA
>NW_007730959.1:32431-35150 GCF_000696425.1 Galeopterus variegatus | reverse complement strand
AATTAGTGCCAACTGCATTTGGTGGAAGTTTCAGGCATAGATACACAAGGGTACTTCAAAAAGTTTGTGGAAAAGTAGAATTAAAAGATAATATGAATCTTTCCGTGAACTTTTTTGAAGACCCTTTGGTATAGATATAGTTATACATATAAATACAGATACAGATATAGAAATAGATTGCTGTGGATTCCATGTCCCCCCCACAACTCATTGAAGCTTAAATTGTGTTCCCCCGCATTCCGGGTATTAGAAACTTGGCTCCTACTGTGACTGTTAGGAGAGTGGGAAATGTTATTATAGTAATGAAAGGTGGGGCCTTGAAGACACAATTAGATTGTGAGGACCATGCCGTAGTAAATGGATTAATAAATTGATGGTTTAATGGTGGTCATGGGCATGATATGGGGGTCTTTATAAAGAGAGCCAATGAGGAGGTTAGCTCTCTCTTCACCATTCTTGCCGTGTGATACTCTGCATCACTGTAGATGTATTCCCTGGACATTGGACCAGATGTGGTCCATGGACTTTGGACTTCCCAGCCTGCAAAATTGTAAGTAATAAATATTGTGTCTTTACAAATTATCCAGTTACAGGTATTTTGTTATAAGCAACAGAAATGGACTAATACGTAGATATAGATACAGATGCAGATATAGATATAGGTATACATATATTAGAGGTGATTTATTAGGGGTATTGGCTCACACAATTATTGAGACTGAGAAGTCCCACAGTAGACCATTTGCAACCTGCAGAAGCAGAGAAACCAGTAGTGTGGCTCAACCTAAACTCAAAGGCCTCAAAACCCAAGAAGCCAATGGAGTAACTCTAAGCCCAAGGCCAAAGGAAGGCCTGAGAAACTGAGGGACTGCTGGCACAAGTTCCAGAGTTAAAAGGTCAGAAAAGCTGGAGTTTCAATGTCTAAAGGAAGAAGAAGGGTGTCCCAGATTAAGAAGAGCAATTTGCCTTTCCCCTGACTTTTGTTCTAAGGCCCTTAGCTGATTGGAAGGACACAGAGTGAAGGCGGTTCTTCCTTATTTAGTTCGCTGATTCAGGTGCTAATCTATTCTGGAAACACCTTCTCAAACATAACCAGAATAATGCTTTACCAGCTATCTGTTGACACCTAAAGTTAGCCTTCACACTATTCATGTATAAATTAAAAGTAAAACACTGAGCTCTTCATCTTCCTCCACATTCTCACTCTGTCTTTCTGATCTCACTAAATTACACCACTATTCATTGGGTGCTCAAACCCAAACTCACAACATCATCTTTCACTCCTTTCTTTCTTAATTGTGACATCCAAACAAGCACTAAATGTTACTTTCAATGTTACTTCCTCCCTACCTTCATTTTTACTACCCTAGTTTATATTGTCACAATATCATCACTTACCTAAAATACTGGGACAGCCTTCTGAATTTTTTTTTACCTGGTAGCAGTTTGTTACAATGATGTGAATTTCTCTCTTACCTGATGTATTTTAATAAGACTAGTCTTCAAGTAACTTTAATGAAACAAACTCTTTCCTGTCTCAATACTTTTACACATTATCATACTCCATGGGAAGGTCTTCTTAGCATGCTCTGCCGATTTAATTTATGCTCATTTTTCAAGTATCAATTTAAACAATAATTTTGTACAGAAAACTGAAGTGGCCCCAGTGAAATAATCTTAGCAATCATTGATCTATATCATCCACTTCTCTTGAATCATGGTTTGAGAATTGATTTAACCAACAAAATGTAATAGAAGTGACACTGCATGACCTTTGAGGCTAGATCATAAGAAGTCTTGCAGATTTCTCCTTGGTCTTCTACCGTGTGCTCTTTGAGCCCAGTAACTATGCTCTGAGGGAGCTTATGAAACCTCATGAAGATGCTCAAATGAAGAAGGAAAAAAGATTCCAATCAAAAACACCCCTATACATCAGTGATATGAGTAAGAAATCTTGGAAGAAGATACTCCAACCCCCATTGAAATCCCTCGGTTGACACAAAATTGAAAAGAAACGAGTTGTTCCTGACAAACCTTCCTCAAATTGCAGAACAAACAGTTGTTTTAATCATTGGGGTATTTGTCTTGATAAATTGTTTACACAATAGCAGAAAACAAGAATAATCTCTAAGAACTGAAAAGGAAAGACAGTTCCTAAATAATGGAAGACAATTTCAAAGATGAAGATTGTCTGAACTGCACAACCTAAACTGCACGCAGGTAAAGCAGTTATACAAACATGCTTATTCTTATCAAAGCAATAGAATTTACACTGTATGAAAGTTTATCTAAGGATAAAGCACAAGTTTTAAGACTACATGGAGAAAGATGAGTTTGTTCAAAGGAAAACATCATTCTGGTGTTGGATATCTCATTTGAATTGCATAAAGCTGGATAATAGTGGAAAAGTGAACCAGTGAATGAGTAAGATCAAAGCTTATGAATCCTAACGTACCGGAGGTTAGATTTCATCAGCCATGGTGGGGAAAAAGGTGTGCAAGGATTGAAACTACCTACCCCTTGCATGATATCACCAATGACGTTCATTGAACAAAGAATTAAGTAGAAAAGAGGTTACAAAATAGGGGAAGAAAGATAAAAGGAAAAATGATGTTTTGCAAAAAAGTTTCCTAACTAAATATATTTAAAGAAAATGGACCCCAAAAGACTGGGAAAGTGTCGTGCCATTTCCGATGAGAATTATTGAAATGAAAAGATA
>NW_007730959.1:27200-31707 GCF_000696425.1 Galeopterus variegatus | reverse complement strand
TGCATCTGGACATCTCAACCACTAACCATGATTCTGCTCTTTTATAGGCTGATATGGCCAAATAATATAGAGGTTTATTGCTGTATGCCCAAGATTTTATCAACATATTCAGTTGCTTTTCCCAAAAATAAAATTTAAATACCCCTGCATGATCTTTAACCCAGAGATCCAGTTTACGGCAAAGCACAATATGAGTGCTCTTGAACCTTATTAGAGGTGCATTACTGTTAACCACAAACACTTCACTAAAACCTCAGTGAATTTTTGTCTCCCAGTTAAAAAGACTTTATATGCTCACCTCCCAGATTTCCATACTGATGGTAAATCTAAAGCCGAGATTTCTTCACAAGTTCCCACAAGCAGAAGTCAACAGGAAGGAAACCGTTTTCCCAAGGAGCTTAGATAGTAGGAGATTATTGGAATTGGGCATTATCTACCCAAGCCCTTAGATAGGAACATCCAGTGTCAGCAGCCACTGAGGGCCACACTCTCTTCTGCATCTTTCTCTTCTTCTTTTTATTCTTATTTTTCCATCTTCCTGTTCATTTTGTTTTTGATTGTTAAATTAATATTTCTAAAAGCTTTCCCCTAAACTTCATTACTTTGTATATCAGGAGGATAAACTTCATTATATCAAGCCTACTAATATCAAATCTTCTTTCCTCACAGACTTTTTATTGGGATGAGTCATGTTCTCTTCAATGATTTCAGGTTGGGAAGATTCTTGGCTTAAAGCCATTAGTCAAGGCTTTCTAATACTTCTGTTTTCTGTGTAATCTCACAACTTTTACAGCCTTAGGAATCATGCATAGAACACTACCAAATGAGGACATAATCTTCTATCGTGTATTCTAGCAGTTCTACACAATTAGTACCAAATACCAAGTGCAAATACAAATATAATATTTCACTTGCACTTTATTATTTTCATGTTATGATTAAAATACAGATTTTCATAGTTCTCCATAGGGCATGATAAACAGACTTATTCTAAACAATATGGTAGTCTTGAATGACACAGCAGTTTGCTGGGCCTTTGTCATGGACTGCCCAGTCATTCTTCATGATCATTTTCTTAATCCACAAAAAAAATTTTGGAGAAGGAGTTGTTTGCAGAAGTTGGAACTGGAAAGAGAACTGAATGAAAAGCCAGTGTAGAGCTGGTAGAAGGGAGAAAAAGGCAATGTTTTCTTGTTCACTGTTGCTACAGTGACTCTGCTCAATTTTTATCCAATTCATTATACCCATAGACTTTATTGCAACACTGCTTTTCGTTTGCCCTTAGGAAATAATACTCCTTAATGATAACACAAACGCACACACGAAAAAAACAAACATCGACCTTCTTCACGTGATTTAAATTTTTATCTCGTAGAATGCAAAACTCCAAAATGCACAGTTCTATAATTGCAGTGTTTTTCTAACACTTTATTCTGTAGTCTGAGAATACTTTTTAATTAAACTGTTCCAGATGTTTAAAGATCAGAAATAGAAACTTGCATTTTAAAGTTGAATAAACTAAAAATATTTAATACAGTCACATTTCTTTCCATTAATGTACATCAGGAACAATTATAGTTTGGCAAAAAACTATCCACAATTTTAGTAACAGTAACAGTTCACTCTTTCACTGAGCGTTTACTGTAAACCGGGCCCTGTGCTAAATATTCAAACATGTACTCATTTAATTATGTCAATGGGAAACGTTGCAGGGTCACTTTTTTTTGCGAAGTTGCCACAATGACAGGTTGCACTGATCATGTTTCCAAGCCTTTGCCTGGAATTTCAGCCAGCATGACACATTTGTATAGAGTCATTGTATTGGTCTATATCAATATATACAAAATGATTATTATCAAAATGTTAAAACATATACAGAACAAAGTATCTTCATGTATATACTATGTAATAAAGGGCACAACAATCAACATTTAGTTATATATTGTATTCTTAAATTACATGTGATGTTTCTAAATTATTAAAATATTATGATTCTTTTAAATAAATGTATATCAATGTAGAGACATCCTACAGAATTTAATTTGAAAAGTGATACTATGTAGAAATTGTGTATACTTTACAAATAACTAAGCAATGTAACTAGACAATATAATGAGACAAGTTCAGTAACATGAATCTTAGTGGCAGATATTAGAAACTACATAAAAATTTCTTTATCTTTTAAAAAACTCAGTGATATATTTACTAATATTGACTTGTGAAGGAAAGCTATTATCATAATTTTAAAACATTCTGTTTCACAAACACCATTGTAATATTGTAATGACATCTCAGAAGGTGGCATGTACTACACACCCTTGATAGTCACTAGGAACATGAGAGCATTCGCTTAGTAGGCTACAGGAGGATGGAGTGGTAAATCACAGCATCACTGAAGCCTGGATATAGCTAATTAACAAAGCTGAAGGGATGACTCATGCTCTCATTTCATTTATCTTATTTCACTTGCGTGGAGCATGTGGTTGTGTTCAGTGAAATGTTGGCTCTCACTGGTGTGCTTCAGTGTTTGCTGTCCACCTGCTGCATCTTTTGTGCTATCTCGGATGCTGTAAAGGCAATTATCTATTTGTTCAGTAGTATGATAATTAAAGTCTACTATCTCACTGAGCTTTTCCTATCAAAAGCAATTGGATATNCATCTCAGAAGGTGGCATGTACTACACACCCTTGATAGTCACTAGGAACATGAGAGCATTCACTTAGTAGGCTACAGGAGGATGGAGTGGTAAATCACAGCATCACTGAAGCCTGGATATAGCTAATTAACAAAGCTGAAGTAATGACTCATGCTCTCATTTCATTTATCTTATTTCACTTGTGTGGAGCATGTGGTTGTGTTCAGTGAAATGTTGGCTCTCACTGGCATGCTTCAGTGTTTGCTGTCCACCTGCTGCATCTTTTGTGCTATCTCGGATGCTGTAAAGGCAATTATCTATTTGTTCAATAGTATGATAATTAAAGTCTACTATCTCACTGAGCTTTTCCTATCAAAAGCAATTGGATATATCCCATATCTGGGAGCACATTTAAAAACATATTTCTTAATTTCTTATAGTTATGTATGTGGATTGCATTTATTTCAACAAAATACGAGCTAAATTTCTTCCTACCTTTTTTAATATACAAGTATAATAATTTACACTAGAGAGAAATAGAGAAAAAGCAAATGAGATTTACGTATCTTGATTGCAGGCAAAGCTACTGCTCTCTGAATATTTCTCAGTCCTTCAGTTTGTTGTCTTCAAAACATCTGTTGACCTTTTGTTCTCTCTCCATTCAGTAGAATGACAACCTGTTTTGTTTCACATAGCTGCAATCTTGTAAGTCATGCAAATAGTATTATCTGTTTGATGTAGTGAAGGATCACTTGATAGAACATCTTAAGCCCTTTAGTTTAACTCTGGAAGCCATAAAATTTGTAATTATGGCAAACCATTTAAATGTTCTATGGCATAGTTTCCTCTCTGAATCATGACAGAGTATGTGATTTCATGACCTCTAGAATCTTTCTGCTTTCTAAATTTATTTGATTCCATCTATCTTTATTTCTTATCAAGTACAACTTTGCAGGTAGGAACAAATCCTAAGCAGAATATATTTATTTGTATCAATATTATAAAGCTAAAACAAATCATTGTTAACCAGTTCTCTCAGTGGCATTGGCACTGATTTTTTATTCATAAGCTTCAGTAAAGAAGGGAGTTAGAAATCCTAAACAATGGTATCAGGTTTGTAGATGGTTTGTGTGGCATGCTATAATAATGGCAAGGAAGTTCTTACCACATAATATCTTCCTACAATGTGTAACAGTGAGTAAAATGCAATATACATATACGCACAAACACGTATGCATATATGAATGTTTATTATGTATGTACATTATATATATATATATTTTTTTTTCATCTTTTTAAAAGAAGTACTGAGCTATTGATGCACAGTAATGTATTAGTCAGGGTTCTCCAGAGAGACAGAATCAATAGGGTATGTTATAAATATATGAAAGGGATTTATTAGGGGAATTAGCTCACGTGATTGTGAAGAAAAGTCCCCTGATAGGCCTTCTGTAAACTGGATGCTGGTAGTGTGGTTTGAAAATGCGATAGCTTAAGAGAACACAGTTTTGCAAAATGAAATGGTATATCAATTCATGGAGGAAAAATATCTTCCACCTTTACATCCTCAGAGAACTTCTAATAGTGAATTTCTGCCTCTACCTCTTGCCATCTCCTTCCTAAGGCAAGGGGTAAAGGCATAATCAGACTGGGGCAAGCCTGACTCATAAATGTAGAATATATGTATGATACCCAGGCAGTGAGCTGTACCTGCCTTTTTGACTGTCTGCCTTTTCTGTCTATGAGAAAGGCCTGGGTTTTCTTTTCCTATGACAGTTTCTTTATAGGAGTGAGCATGGAAAGCAGGGAGGTATTCTACACTCTCTGCCTATAACTGAGAAATAAAGCTGTTCTGAAATCCAGAATCTGTT
>NW_007730959.1:25926-26830 GCF_000696425.1 Galeopterus variegatus | reverse complement strand
CTCTCTGCCTATAACTGAGAAATAAAGCTGTTCTGAAATCCAGAATCTGTTCCTTTTAGTTTAAGTGGCAGAAATTCTCATCATATTTCAAACTAGCTGATATTAGAGTTTATATGTTTTCTATATCTCCCTAGCTAATCACAGATTCTTATGTACTATGGGCATAAATTATGAATAGATGAATGCCAGAATTTAGGTGGCAAACCTCACACTACATTGCTCACAAAAGCTTTGCATAATCTGAAATTTACTTTGAAATAAGAACAAGATGGTGATTTAACCATATTAATAATATATGTTTTCAGTCATTTCATATCAATTTATTAAATGATTCATTTTTATCTTCTTTCACATTCTAAAGGCTGTTAGGCTTTAGCTTGTTTTGCTGGAGTAGTTTATCATTTGGGTTCAGAGTTCTGAATATATTAATAACCCATATCTCATTGGTTGTAAATTAGGTGAGTAGTGCGTATTTTTCACTTTATTTTTTGATAGCTAAAACAATATATTTTTTTCATTTCCCCACAACTTTTATTAAAGACAAGTAATTAAAAAAAAAAAAAGAATGAAAGGAGGAACAAGAGGATGTATTAATCAGGGCTCTCCAGAGAAAGATATATATACATGTATATGTATATGTATACGTATACATATACATGTATGTATATGTGTATGTGTATGTGTATATGTGTATGTGTATATGTATATGTATATATGTATATGTATATGTATATGTATATGTATATATGTATATGTATATGTGTATGTGTATGTGTATGTGTATGTGTATGTGTATGTGTATGTGTATGTGTATGTGTATGCGTATGTGTATATGTATATGTATATGTGTATGTGTATGTGTATGTGTATATGTATATGTATATGTATATGTGTAAATGTATAT
>NW_007730959.1:24113-25501 GCF_000696425.1 Galeopterus variegatus | reverse complement strand
ATGTATATGTATATGTATATGTATATGTATATGTATATGTATATGTATACACACACACACATGGACATTTCTTTATTATGGAAACTGACTCACGCAATTTTGGAGGCCCAAAAGTCCCACAATAGTCTATCTACAAGCTGGAGAAACAGAAAACCCGGTGATGTGATTCAGCCTGAGTATAAAGGCCTGAGAACAAAGGGAGCCAATGGTAAAAGTCCCGGGCCAAGGCCAAAGGCCTGAGAAACCAAGGGCAGGAGGTATCATTGGTGTAAACCCCAGAGTCCAAAGGCCCAAGTACCGGCGGCTTCAAAACCGGAGGGCAGGAGAAGATGGATGCCCCAGCTAAAGGAGACAGAGAGACAGAATTTGCTCTTCTTTTGCTTTTTTGGTTTTATTTGGGCCCTCAATGGATTGAATAATGGCCCCCCACATTGTTGAGGAGAGATCTTCTTCATTCAGTCTACTAATTCGAATGCTAATCTCTTCTGAAAATGCCCTCACAGACCACCCGGAAATGATTTCTCACCGGCTATCTAGGCAACCCTTAACCCAGTCAAGTTGACACATAAAATAAACCATAAAAAGAAGGAAGAGAATCAATGAGGGGGTAGGAGGATCACAATAAGGAGGAAAAATACCAGTGCTCAGCAGTGAGTTCTTGACTGCAACTTCATGACTACTGCAAATACATTGTAGTAGAAGTGGTTCCAGGTACTTGGTCCCCTGCTCACCTTATAGTCTTTCAGGTACTTTTTCAATTAAGGAGATATGAAGAAAATTCTTTAAAATTTACAAAGATGATTACAATCTTCTTTCTTTTAAAAACATTAAACTGTGTGTTAGTGTGTATGTGTGTGTTTTACATTTTTGTTTTATAAAATATTGGATTCATTCTTATGTCTAGCAGTATTTGGTTAAAATAAAAAGCCAAAGTAAATTTTTTGTTGTTGTTAATCTAGCTAATGGTTTGTCTATTTTGTTTATCTTCTCAAAAAGCAAACTTTTTGTTTCATTGATCTTTTGTATTGTTTTTTAGGTCTCTATTTCATTTAGTTCTGTCTGTAGTTGTTTGAGAAATTTCCATCCTGTTTTCATAATGGCTGTACTATTTTACGGTCCCACGAAAAGTGTAGAAGAGTTCCCTTTTCTCCACATCTTCTCCTGCATTTGCTATTCTCAGTCTTCTTGATAATAGCCAAATAACAAAAATCAGAACTCAAAATATATTAAAGATTTAAGTATAAGACCCCAAACCATAAAATTACTGAAAGAAAACATAAGGGAAATGCTTCAGGAAGTAGGACTGGGTGAAGAATTTATGAATAAGACTCTAGAAGCATAAGCAAGAACAACAAAAAAGAAACAAATGGGATTAAATCAAACTAAAA
>NW_007730959.1:22418-23376 GCF_000696425.1 Galeopterus variegatus | reverse complement strand
ATATCTCAATGTGGTTGCATTTCTCTGATGATTAGTGATGTTCAGCATTTTTTTGTGTACTGTTGGCCAATTGCACATCTTCATTTGAAAAATCATGATCCATTTTATTCAGACACCCAAGCTCACACGAAACATATTTCTCCCTTCAGTATTTGAATATTATAGGTGAGTCTGTGAGGTGATCCTGAAGACATGCATAGAACAACAGTTACACAATATGGTAGAAGTTTGGAGATATCTTGAGAGAAAAAGATAAGATGCCCTGAGACTGAGCCAAGTGTTGATGAGTATAGATAGACTGTGGATAGTCCTGAGATAACATAAGCATTTTGGAAATATTTATCTCTAACTGTTGCTGCATCTTTTGATGCATACATATCACAAAATTAACAAATACGTAGACAAATAATAAGTCATTAAGTAGGTATACACAGATCTCTGAAATTCATAGCATTGCACCAGGTGTGTGGAAGATAGACTTAAAATTGTTCAGGCATGCTCGACTAGTGTGTACAGCAACAATTAGATTTGTAACTGTTTCTATGTCTAAAACAGATTTTAATTTCAACTCTTATGTGGAAACTTACTGCATAAAAACATGATCAATTATACCTATAAACAATAAGTGAACAACAACTTTTAAAAATCCACTATTTTCTAAACTGCACCTGAGGCTCAACATTATGGCCCATCAATGTAAGTGCTTATTTTAAAATAAACAGAAAAGAACATAATTCCAAAAATCAACTTTTTCCGGCTAGTGAGTGTCAGATTGATAATTAACATCAATGAAACTTGTCTTAGTGTATTTTGTTTATAACTGTTGTCAGATAATTTAATTATCTTCTAAATACTTGATCCTTATTTGCCTGCAGATTCTAATAACATAAAAGGTAATTTACCAGAAAAAGCTTGCAATAAACTGATATATACCCACACTTCTAGGAGAGATAAAAAG
>NW_007730959.1:11918-21596 GCF_000696425.1 Galeopterus variegatus | reverse complement strand
TTTACCAGAAAAAGCTTGCAATAAACTGATATATACCCACACTTCTAGGAGAGATAAAAAGCTTTAAAAAAAAAAAAAGAAAGACCGTTAACACTACTAATAAAATAATTTTCTTCAGAAACATGGTAATTGGAAGTTACGTTTGAGTAGTTACCATTGTTAATATAAGCAAATTTTCTACATAGTTTATTTATCTTGAGAAGGATCATTATAAAATCTTCTAAAAAAGAAAAGTTACACAAGCCTTTTAAAATAAAAATAATTATTTGTTTTTTTTAATTTAAAATTATGCTTTAATTATGCCACATCTCTGTTCCATACTCCAAATATGTAATTTTTAAGTTTGCGTCATCTAGCATTAAAACATTTTTGCTCCACTTCATTTCTCTCCTGTCAGTCTGTAAGAAGCTTTACTTAATGCTTTTTGTAAATCATTTTTAAAATAATTATTCATGTCTATGCTTTTATTCTGTACTAAGAGTAACATATGTTATGTAACTTCAAACACACAAAAACTATGTGGCATGGGGAATTTTCTTTCTTATGCTCCTTATAAAAACTGATGCCAATCAAATCATAATAAAGTTGAATGCTTTCCATTAAAGTCAATTGAGAATAGAGCACAACAAGAAAGTTCCTAACCTACATCCTTTTCTCATTCTCCATCTACTTTACGCTGCCACAGCACAGTTTTGTTAGTTCAACCAATTAAATTCTCCTACAGAAAAAGTATAATTTATTTATTACAGGGAGGCACTCATCCAGAATATCTCACTCCTTTTGAAGCAAATGACTTTTTTTTTTAAAGATATACCTTAAAGATTCATTTGCTCTGCATTAAACGTGATGAATCTGAATGAGGACAAACATCGTAACAAAGGCCACTGATTATAGCATTAATTCTATGCCTTACTACATAAGATGTTGTTCTGTCATAAAATTATTTCAATTGAGACCAGCTGTTCAAATGACCTTACCACCAAGATCGTTTTTTTTTTCATTTATGTGAACTCATTTATATCTAAAAATTCCAATGTGAATAGAAAATAGCAATTTAAGTGGATTATCTCTCTTTCACTCTTTGAAATACCCTAGCATCATCATGAAAATTACAATTATGTTAAAGCCATTTTTATTATCACTATCTTTTTTAGTAAGTGGTCACAAATGGAAAGTACTCACAGGAAATTGAAATGCTGAAATGAATTGAAAAGTAAGCCAAGGCATTTTAAGCAAATGCTAACACAGAGAGAAATAAATTCCTTCCCCAAAAGAAGAATAGAGAATAAATTACAGCTGCTTCATATTGTCTTTCAGATTGGCTTTTCATTTAGTTTTTGTCATATCCTTTTAGGGAATGTAACACATGAAATTTAACTGCATTTCTTTTTAACATTTTAATTTGAACAACAATAACTGCTAGTCATTATTACTTTTATTTTAGTAAAATAAACCATTAAGTTCCTTCAAGATAAAGTAGCTGTAAATTACTAAAATAATCCTCCTTTCACAATGAAAGTACTCTAATTGTTCAGGTGTAGAAGTTTATCACTTTTATCAAGGGGCCTCTTATAGAAAAAGTTAGAGCAAACCTCAATTAATAGTGAATCTTTCCTGTGATTATTTCTTAAATGCTTTTATTTATATTTAAATGCTAGTTGCTTTTCTTAATGGAAACATTAAAATTATAATTTTTTCTGTCTTGAAATCATGAAAAAAATATATGGGGGGAGCAAAGATGACTGCTTTGGAGCTATGTTGGTGGAATCATGTCTCATGATTCTCAATATAAAAACAATCATGGCATTATATTTTTGCTTTGTAAAATATCCAAATAATTCACATTTATAAACAAATGTAATATAAATCTTACAACTAAAAATCTCATACTTGTTATTTGTATTAAATTTATATTTTATAAGTAAAGTCCCCTTTACACCTCTCCTTTATTGCATAGATTTTAAATGATCTGGATTTCTTCCTCCCTACCTGTGGGACCAATGATCCAGGCTTGAACAGTGATGAAAAATTGAACCAATCAGAAACCTCACTATAAAATGATCTGCTCCTATAGGTGATATGAACTAGCCTTCTCTCATCATATAGACCCAACTTTTTACAGTAGATGAACATAAGACCAACAGGCAAAAAGGCAGATATGTAGCTCTGAGAAAAAAATGGATACTAAAAACTCCTATTTATATCGTGGGGACCCTATATCTAACCATATCTGAAACTAACTCACTAGTTTTTATTTGTTTGTTTTTTGAACTTAAAATTTTATCAAAATTATTCATCTACTTATTATTGTTTTATTTTTAGTGCCTAAAATTTTAATAGCCTGATATCATTAACCACTTTCTGTATTATATTTTACATTTGGTTTGTCAATGATGTAAACACAATTACAAAAATTTATCATTCGCAATCCAAGCAATGAAATTGTTTGCAGATGGTGATACAGGACATAGTCTCTTGCAAGTAACGGACCCTATAACATGGAAATAGATAAGTCAACATAAGAGCTAATATGGTCAGCCTTCTGCTATCCAGAGAAGTTGGCGAGAAATTTAGGCTGAACAAAAGTCACTGCTTAAGCTGTTATTACTGGGCCTTGGGAGTCATACAGTAACTGAGACTTAGGAACTATGGTAGAAAACTATCAGGATGTTGGTGTCGGCTGGCTACTTCTTGCGGTTTTCAGTAGGATGAAAAAGAAAGAATCTTATAGTCCAAAGATGAAAAACAGTCATGTAAACAGTTGACATTCATTTTAACAAGTGTCATAGGAGTACATTTCAGAACAGTAATAATGAGAATACTGCTTCTTTTTCTAACTTTTCCTCTCCCAACACAAGGAAAGGCTAAAACATAATTATTGTTTCAGTGCCTTTAAAAAAATCAGCTCTATTTTTTGTACATATATTGAATAGCATTATTTATGTTTTATTCAACTCACAGGATGATTGTATGACCAAATATTTTTAAAACATGAAAGTTTAAATAAAAGTTCTTCAGTGACAAACAAAATAGTATTACATGCACTGTGTTCTTTTAGATCCAAGAATTGCCCTCAGTTTTAGCATATTTGTGGCTCAACACTTCTTAAATTTTATTTTCAGTAACATCTCTCATTGAATCCTGGCAGAATGAAACAGTATGAAGGGACATTAAGATCATAGGTCCTTTCTATAATGATGTGATGAATTGCCTTATTTCTTTTTACTTCCTTCTTCAGTATATCACTTTGAGTAAATGTTGAAGACTGTAATAAATTGACATCATATTTCTGAATGCTCTCTTTTATACTGAAGGTCGTTTAGATATGAGCTTGCCATGCTTTCCAATAAGATGCTACTGTCTAGATAATACTTAAAGTAAAATTTTGGGGGGGTGGAATTAATGCTAATTATAGGAAGAAGTTCATAGCTACTTCGAAGTACACTTTTGAAAAATTAAGAATTGCATTATTTAAGGTATGAATTCATTCTACTTAAGTATGTTTCAATTTCATATTAAATATTCTGTAATACAAAACCAACTGGATCCCATCTAGAATTTTAAAAACCTTTAATCATAATACTGAATTATGTTTAGAAGATGCAAATAACTACCTAAAATATATAATCAAAAGTTACTAAACTGACATCAAATTATAGATTGGCAGATTTAGCAAATTCACATCAGTGGTGGTTGTTCCTCTCCCTGCCAATCCAAACCAGCAAGGCCTTAACACAAGAATGACAGTCTGGAAACAAATAAAGATTTGAAACTTGCCTCTCACTAAATAGCTGTGCAAATGTCGGGGAGCTGCTTAACTTCTCCAACCCTGTTCCCTTGTCTGACTACTGGGAATATAAATAGGAGGAATGAATGAGATAAATCCTATGAGTATAAAGCCATTTTATTTTTCCTGTGCCTATTAAGTACACATGCATATATGCTGTTCTAGTTTCTAATGTTATTTTTGTAATAATAATAATTATTACTATTATATACATGTTACAATACCAACCTAAAATAAATACATCCCAGTGATGTATCATTGATTTTCAATTTTGGTGAAAGTATGTGATTATGAAATAAATGGTGTCATTAAGTCATATGAAATTTATAGATTGTTCATTGCTATTAAGTTCAGTTTTAATGCCCTCCTCAAACTTACGTGTTCAAAGAGAGAAACTTTTGTAAATGTACAGATAATAGTGTTTAGGAGAAAGGATGTAGAATGTGTTTGGAGTCCCAGCTCTGCCCCTTCCTAGCTGTGTGACCTTAAGCAATCATGTGAACTCTTTAAACTTGGGGAACCTTTTGAGCATGGGGATCGCAGGCAAATATTTTGTTCCAAAACCTTGTCTGTCTAAGTAATTTGAATGCCTCAAACTCAGCATATCTGCCACATCCTGGCAGCCTAGTCCTGCACTATTACATGAATGAAATGACACACTGGTCAGTGGGATGGTCAGTTTGCCAGGCTACCCTGCTGGAATCAGTGACCAGACATCAGGCCCTGGGACATCACAACATGGTATGATGTTCCAGAGTTAAGGAGTGCTAAAAGGAGAGAAGTGGAAATGGACTCACACAGGAGTCATGTTTGGCTCAAGACTCCCTACCCAAATAATACCCTGGTTTCGACCTGTGTCAGGTACCAAAGAGGATCTTAAGTTTTTTTTTGTTTGTTTTGTTTTTAAGAAGGCACTCATAAATATGGGACTTCATGAGGCATGTGACCCAAAGTAAGGGCCTTACTTGTCCGGATATGCGATCAGTACTGCTTCTTGCTATAAAAGGTTAATGTCTCACTAAATATAATGTTGTGGTGTGCTTTAGAGTTACTATGTGCATAATGCTCAGCACAGTTTTTGACAGACAGTTCTATCATGATAAGAAAAAACAGTTTTAAAACATGAAGATATTTCAAGAATGAAAAGTACAAGCCCAATAACAAGTTCACAATTCCTGCAAATTATTGCTGATTGACAATCATGTGTTGCTTTATTTATAAAGAGCACAGATGGCTGAAAACTACCCATGTACTCTATCAATGCCCAAATACATTTTAAAAATAAACCTGGAATACTCTACTTAAAAAAACAAAAACAAAAAACAAAAACAAAAAAACTTGAGAATTGGGAAATTGTAAAGCAGTAGTTCTCAAATTTAGTGTGCATCAGAATCATGAGAAGAGCTTGTTAAAAAAGAGATTACTGAGACTCAACTTCAGAGTTTCTTTTTCTGTAGGCAGGCCTAAGCATTTGCATTTCTAACAAGTCCTTAAATGATTCTGATTCTGCTAATAGAGGGATCACACTGTCACGAGTTGTTTTGGTGATTTCATCATGGCCTGCAACTATCCTTTGTCTTTGTTAGGTCAGGTCTACATTTCCTCTAGGCTTATACTGCTCACTCCAAAATGTTTTAGAAGACAATTGTCTCTGTCCCATGCCCACCATCATTCTGACTCCATTGCTTTTATTCTAAATATATATTTGTTATTATATAAAATTTTACACATGTGAAAACAAATTGTGATCAACTATATTAGTCTGTGTCTGTTGTTTATAACAAAATTACCTGAAATTGGGTGATTTATAAAGAAAATGAAATGTATTGCTTAGAGGTTTTGAGGCTGAGAAGTTCAAAGTCCAGGGAACACATCTGGAGAGGGTCTTTGGTGGTGATGTTACAGCAATGCAGGGGTCTCACATGGCAGAAAATGGCAGAGCAGAGAGAGGGAGAGTTCCTCATGTACTCTTCTTTTTTTTTCCTTTTTGTCTTTTTTACTGACCAGTAACGGGATCGCAACCCTTGGTGTCGCGCCTGTACCGGGGACCGGCAGTGGGATCGCACGTAATAACTTCGTATAGCATACATTATACGAAGTTATCGACAAATGTGATCAACTATATTAGTCTGTGTCTGTTGTTTATAACAAAATTACCTGAAATTGGGTGATTTATAAAGAAAATGAAATGTATTGCTTACAGTTTTTGAGGCTGAGAAGTTCAAAGTCCAGGGAACACATCTGGAGAGGGTCTTTGGTGGTGATGTTACAGCAATGCAGGGGTCTCACATGGCAGAAAATGGCAGAGCAGAGAGAGGGAGAGTTCCTCATGTACTCTTCTTTTTTTTTCCTTTTTGTCTTTTTTACTGACCAGTAACGGGATCGCAACCCTTGGTGTCATGCCTGTACCGGGGACCGGCAACGGGATCGCAACCTTCAGTGTTGCGCCCGCACCGCGCTCAGCCAGTGAGCAGGAACCGGTCTCCACATGGGATCCGAACCCTCGGCGGGAGTGCCACCACGCTCCCAAGTGGCGCACTCTCCAGTGAGCCACCAGGCGGGCCCTCATGTACTCTTCTTTTAAAGCTTTCAGTACCACACCCCTGATCACCATTATTAATCCATTCATGAAGGCATGGTCCCACAATCTAACTACCTCTTCAAGGCTCCACATTTCAATTACCATGATAGGACTTCCCACCATCTTTACACTGTGTCAATGGGGACTAAGTTTGGGGGCACATTCAACCCATGGCATTCCCCCCCTGGCCCCCAAAAACTCATGTCCCTTTAACATAGAAATATATTCATTTTGTCCCCAAACTCTTAACTTGTTTCAACTCAAAAGTCCAAATTTCGAAGTCCCATCTGTGAATCAAAACATGTTACTTACTTCCAAGATACAGTGGTGGGACAAACAAAGGGCACATATTCCCTTTCAAAAAAGGAGAAATAGTCCAAGAGGAAGGGGAAACAAGTACTAAACAAGTCTGAAACCTACCAGGGTAGACATCAAATCTTACAACTTATGAATCATGTACCTTGACTCCATGTTCAACATCTTCTGCACACTGGTGTGATGTTGGGTCCCCAAGTCTTCAGGCAGCTCTGCTTCCATGGATTTCCTGGTCTGAGGTCATGCTTTAGCTCTTGCAGGCTGGCATTGCACACTAGTAGCTCCACAATTCTGGGATCTCCATGGCAATCCCGCTCCCATGGCTCCACTAGGCATAACCTTGGTGGGGTTTTTCTGCTGCTGCAACTCTGACCCCACATTTCCTCTTGGCAATGCTCTAGCAAAGTCTGTATGCAGTGAATTTGCTCCTGTGACAGATATCTTCCTGGGCCCCCAGGATTTTCCATACATCCTTTGAAATTGGGGTGGAGGCTCCCAAGCCTCCTCCGTTCTTGCGTTCTGTGATTCTGCAAACTTAACACTATGTGGATGCCACCACAGCTTCCAGCTTATATTTCTCAGAGCAGCAGGTCCAGCCAAACCTAGAGCCAACTTAGCCACAGATAGAGCAGCCAAAGCAACTGGGGTGCTGGTGTGTGGAGCAGCATCCCAAGGTGTGCCTGGGCAGCCAGCTTATGGAGGGTGCCTCAGGCATGTTTTCCAAGACCATTCTGTCTGCCTAGACCTGTGGGCCTGTAATGGAAAAGATGAAAAGACATTCCACTCTCTTGGATTGGAAGAATTAACATTGTGAAAATATCCATACTATCCAAAGTGATCTACAAATTCAATGCAATACCATCAAAATACCAATGACATTCTTCATAGAAATAGAAAAAAGCAATCCTAACATTCGCATCAAACAAAAAAAGACCCCAAATAGCCAAAGCAATCCTTAGCAAAATAAATAAATAAATAAATAAGGAAAGAAAGAAAGAAAGAAAGAAAGAAGAAAGAAAGAAAGAAAGAAAGAAAGAAAGAAAGAAAGAAAGAAAGAAAGAAAGAAAGAAAGAAAGAAAGAAAGAAAGAAAGAGAGAGAGAGAGAGAGAGAGAAAGAAAGAAAGAAAGAAAGAAAGAACCAGCCCGGTGGCGCACTCAGTAGAGTGCGGCGCTTGCGAGTGCAGCAGCGCTCCTGCCGAGGGTTCGGATCCCATATAGAGACCGGTCCGCTCACTGGTTGAGTGCGGTGCAGGTGCGACACTGAGGGTTGCGATCCCGTTACCGGTCACGAAAAAAAAAAAAAAAAAAGGAGAAAGAAAGAAAGAAAGAAGAAGCATGACATTACCTGACTTCAAAGCTATAGTAACAAAAACAGCATGGTACTGGCATAAAAACAGAAATGCAGAGCAAAAAACAGGGTATAAAACCCAGAATTCAATCCACATACTTACAGCCAACTGATCATCAACAAAGACACCAAGAACATACACTGGGAAAAGACTGCCTCTTCAATAAATGGTTCTGGGAAGACTGTACATTCATATGTAGAAGAATGAAACTGGATCCATACCTCTTGCCATGTATCAAAACCAACTCAAATTGGAATAAAAACTTAAATATAGGGCCAGCCCGGTGGCGCACTGCTACAGTGCACTGCTTGGGAGCGTGGCGGCGCTCCCGCTGAGGGTTCGGATCCCACATACAGACCGGCTGCTCACTGGCTGAGCGAGGTGCGGGAGCAACAACAAGGGTTGCGATCCGTTGCCGGTCACGAAAAAAGACAAAAAGGAAAAAAAAAAAACAAACTTAAATATAAGACCTGAAATTATAAAACTCCTGAAAGAAAACATAGGTGAAACACTTCTGGAAGTAGAACTAGGCAAAGACTTTATGAATATGACCCCCAAAGCACAGGCAACAAAAGGAAAAATAAATAAATAGGATTATATCATCTAAAAATCTTCTGCACAGCAAAAGAAACAATTCACAAAGCAAAAAGACAGCCTACAGAGTGAGAGAAAATATTTGCAAACCATTCATCCAACAAAGAATTAATATGCAGAATATATAAGGAATTCAAACAATTTAACATTAAAAAAAAAAACCCACAAATAACCTGATTAGAAAATGTGCAAAAGAGCTGAATAGGCATTTCTCAAAGGAAGATATAGGAATGACCAATAGACACATTAAAAAATGCTCAGCATCACTCAGCATCAGGGGAATGCAAATCATAACCACACTGAGATATCATCTCACCCCACTTAGACTGGATATTGTCAAAAAGATGGAGAATAACAAATGCTGGCAATAATGCACAGGAAGAGAAAAAAAAGAAACCCTCCTAAAAAGTTGGTGGAGCTGTAAATTGGTGCAGCCATTATGGAAAATAGTATGGAGTTTCCTCAAACAACTGCAGATAGTACTGCCATATGATCCAGCAATACCACTGATGTGTGTATACCCAAAGGAATGGAAACCATCATATCAAAGGGATGCCTGCACTTCCATGTTCATCACAGCTCTATTTAAAATAGGATAGAATAGGAACCAACCTAAATGCCCATCATCATACAGCTGGAAAGTGTGGTATATTTACATAATGGAATACTACTCTGCCATAAAAAAGAATGAAATTCTGCCATTTGCATCAACATGGATAAACTTATAGAAAATTATGTTAAGTAAAATAAGCCAGGCCCAGAAAGAGAAATACCACATGTCCTCACTCATAAGTGGAATCTAAAAAAATAAACAAAATAAAAAAGAAAGAAAAATACAACAATCACAATAATATATGGAACTTTCATAAGGAGAAAATAGACCTGAAGTTACCAGAGGTAGGAAAAGGAAAGGGGGAAGGGAGTAAGGGAAGAATTGGTAAAGAGCCACAATAATCAATTACATTGTATAATGTTGAGTATACTACTTATACTGATTTGAGCATCACATATTGCACACAGGTAATGATATTCAACTCTGTACCCCACAGATA
>NW_007730959.1:10153-11908 GCF_000696425.1 Galeopterus variegatus | reverse complement strand
AAAAAAAAAAAAAAAAACCGGGGGGGGTGGGATGGGGAAGAAGATATAACAACTATACTTTTTTTGTAGTTGTTACAACAAACAAACGGAAAGGACATTCTTGGGGGGGAGGGGAGAGAGGGAGGAGGGCGGGAAGTGTTGGTGGTGGGCCATAATAATCATATACATTGTATATTGACAAAATAAAAAATTAAAAATAAATAAATAAATATATATTTGTTATTATATAAAATTTTACACATGTGAAAACAAATGTGATCAACTATATTAGTCTGTGTCTGTTGTTTATAACAAAATTACCTGAAATTGGGTGATTTATAAAGAAAATGAAATGTATTGCTTACAGTTTTTGAGGCTGAGAAGTTCAAAGTCCAGGGAACACATCTGGAGAGGGTCTTTGGTGGTGATGTTACAGCAATGCAGGGGTCTCACATCTCACATGGCAGAAAATGGCAGAGCAGAGAGAGGGAGAGTTCCTCATGTACTCTTCTTTTAAAGCTTTCAGCACCACACCCCTGATCACCATTATTAATCCATTCATGAAGGCATGGTCCCACAATCTAACTACCTCTTCAAGGCCCCACATTTCAATTACCATGATAGGACTTTCCACCATCATTACACTGTGTCAATGGGGACTAAGTTTGGGGGCACATTCAACCCATGGCATTCTCCCCCTGGCCCCCCAAAACTCATGTCCCTTTAACATAGAAGTATATTCATTTTGTCCCCAAACTCTTAACTTGTTTCAACTCAAAAGTCCAAAGTTTGAAGTCCCATCTGTGAATCAAAACACGTTACTTACTTCCAAGATACAGTGGTGGGACAAACAAAGGGAACATATTCCCTTTCAAAAAGGGAGAAATAGTCCAAAAGGAAGGAGAAACAAGTCCTAAACAAGTCTGAAACCTACCAGGATAGGCATCAAATCTTACAATTTATGAATCATGTACCTTGACTCCATGTTCAACATCTGCACACTGGTGTGATGTTGGGTCCCCAAGTCCTCAGGCAGCTCTGCTTCCATGGCTTTCCTGGTCTGAGGTCATGCTTTAGCTCTTGCAGGCTGGCATTGCACACTAGTAGCTCCACAATTCTGGGATCTCCATGGCAATCCCTCTCCCATGGCTCTACTAGGCATAACCTTGGTGGGGTTTTTCTGCTGCTGCAACTCTGACCCCACATTTCCTCTTGGCAATGCTCTAGCAAAGTCTGTATGCAGTGAATTTGCTCCTGTGACAGATATCTTCCTGGGCCCCCAGGATTTTCTATACATCCTTTGAAATTGGGGCAGAGGCTCCCAAGCCTCCTCAGCTCTTGCATTCTATGATCCTGTGGACTTAACACCATGTGGATGCCACCACAGCTTCCAGCTTGTATTTCTCAGAGCAGCAGGTCCAGCCAAACCTAGAGCCAATTTAGCCACAGATGGAGCAGCCAAAGCAACTGGGGTGCTGGTGTGTGGAGCAGCATCCCAAGGTGTCCCTGGGCAGCCAGCTTATGGAGGGTGCCTCAGGCATGTTTTCCAAGACCATCTGTCTGCCTAGACCTCTGGGCCTGTAATGGAAAAGATGAAAAGACATTCCACTCTCTTGGATTGGAAGAATTAACATTGAGAAAATATCCATACTACCCAAAGTGATCTACAGATTCAATGCAATACCATCAAAATACCAATGACATTCTTCATAGAAATAGAAAAAAACAATCCTAACATTCACATCAAACAAAAAAAGACCCCAAATAGCCAAAGCA
>NW_007730959.1:6239-9672 GCF_000696425.1 Galeopterus variegatus | reverse complement strand
AAGAAAGAAAGAAAGAAAGAAAGAAAGAAAGAAAGAAAGAAAGAAAGAAAGAAAGAAGCATGACATTACCTGACTTCAAAGCTATAGTAACAAAAACAGCATGGTACTGGCATAAAAACAGAAACGCAGAGCAATAAACAGGGTAGAAAACCCAGAATTCAATCCACATACTTACAGCCAACTGATCTTCAACAAAGACACCAAGAACATACACTGGGAAAAGACTGCCTCTTCAATAAATGGTTCTGGGAAGACTGTACATTCATATGTAGAAGAATGAAACTGGACCCATACCTCTTGCCATGTATCAAAACCAACTCAAATTGAAAAAAAAACTTAAATATAAGACCTGAAATTATAAAACTCCTGAAAGAAAACATAGGTGAAACACTTCTGGAAGTAGAACTAGGCAAAGACTTTATGAATATGACCCCCAAAACACAGGCAACAAAAGGAAAAATAAATAAATAGGATTATATCATCTAAAAATCTTCTGCACAGCAAAAGAAACAATTCACAAAGCAAAAAGACAGCCTACAGAGTGAGAGAAAATATTTGCAAACCATTCATCCAACAAAGAATTAATATGCAGAATATATAAGGAATTCAAACAATTTAACATTAAAAAAAAAAACCCACAAATAACCTGATTAGAAAATGTGCAAAAGAGCTGAATAGGCATTTCTCAAAGGAAGATATAGGAATGACCAATAGACACATTAAAAAATGCTCAACATCACTCAGCATCAGGGGAATGCAAATCATAACCACACTGAGATATCATCTCACCCCACTTAGACTGGATATTGTCAAAAAGATGGAGAATAACAAATGCTGGCAATAATGCACAGGAAGAGAAAAAAAGAAACCCTCCTAAAAAGTTGGTGGAGCTGTAAATTGGTGCAGCCATTATGGAAAATAGTATGGAGTTTCCTCAAACAACTGCAGATAGAACTGCCATATGATCCAGCAATACCACTGATGTGTGTATACCCAAAGGAATGGAAACCATCATATCAAAGGGATGCCTGCACTTCCATGTTCATCACAGCTCTATTTAAAATAGGATAGAATAGGAACCAAGAATAGGAACCAACCTAAATGTCCATCATCATACAGCTGGAAAGTGTGGTATATTTACATAATGGAATACTACTCTGCCATAAAAAAGAATGAAATTCTGCCATTTGCATCAACATGGATAAACTTATAGAAAATTATGTTAAGTAAAATAAGCCAGGCCCAGAAAGAGAAATACCACATGTCCTCACTCATAAGTGGGATCTAAAAAAATAAACAAATTAAAAAAGAAAGAAAAATACAACAATCACAATAATATATGGAACTTTCATAAGGAGAAAATAGACCTGAAGTTACCAGAGGTAGGAAAAGGAAAGGGGGAAGGGAGTAAGGGAAGAATTGGTAAAGAGCCACAATAATCAATTACATTGTATAATGTTGAGTATACTACTTATACTGATTTGAGCATCACATATTGCACACAGGTAATGATATTCAACTCTGTACCCCACAGATATGCAAATTGACTATGTTTCAGTAAAGTAAAAAAGTGTATTCTACATAAAGCCTCAATATATAGATATATTTAATAACAAATAACATAAATAAAAGTAAACTGTGCATGTTTTCTGCATTTAAAAAATGTAATTAAAATTTAAGTCTTCCCACATGCAAAAATCCCCAAATAATTTGGACTATCTTGAGATATCAAAGTCAAGTATAAAAGTGCAATTAGCATTAAAAAAAAAAGTAAAGAATACATAGAAACAGTGAAAACTTGTCAGAGACATAAATGTGTGATTATATGTTTACTTGTTTTCTGGAGGATTTAAAAACATTACTTTGCATTAATTGTCAGACAAAGAGCACATGAAAGTTAATTTGGAGGCAATTTTCCCCATACTTTTAACTAGATGAGGGTTTTTATCAAGATACCAAGATGATACGATTAGACCAGATGCTTTTTTAATTAGCTCACTTCCTATAGGTTTGTACAGTAGATAATCCAGTGAAGTAGCTGTTAAGATCCTATATGTAAAAAAATCAAATAGGAGCTTGTGATAAAAATTGAGGTTTCTGGTACCACATCCTAAGATATTTTAAATAAGAATGTCTGGAGTTCTGTCATGGAATCTGTATTTTAATATGCAGATGAGATATTTTAAATGCAATTTGTCTGGAGGAACATAATCTGAGAAACATGGACCTAGAATGTCAAAGAAATATAATGGTATAATTATCTTAGCAGATCTTTAGGCCAAGGTTTATAAGCAGTCAACTTGTAATTTCATTTAATTCAATTTATTTGCAAATATAAATACATTTACATGTAAAAAGAGGTATACAGTAAAAAGTCATGCCAATCACTTCGGTACTCTACAGACACAATTGTTGCTGATAGATTCTCTGTATCATTTTAGAAATCTGCTATGCATTACACTGAACTCTATCCTTTGTGTAATTGATTGTCAAACTTCATCAGAGTGAAACATTCTGTTTCTTAAAATGAAGGCAGGAGTAGACTAGAAGCATGCCTTTTGTCTCCAGGATTACACTCACCAAACTGATACCAATGTAACGGTGGCCATTTCGCATCATTTAAAATTAGCAATATTCATAGCTTCACTGAACAGAATGTTCTACTAATTCTGACTGACTGCAGTTAAAATACCAGTTTCTAGAAATCGAAACTTACTTAGATTAATATTTGAAGTGTCAGCTTTTATTTGAAAAAGTGATATCTGACAAATACACATAATACATGTAGAGTAGATGAAAAAAATACTTAAATATGTACAGTAGACAAGACAGTACTCTTTTGCTTTAGGTACTAGAGAGTATCAGGAGATGAACTAATATTTAAGGTTTTATTTTATCCTTATCTTTTCATGATTGATAGTTGATTCATTCTAATAAAGCTGAGGAAGCACTTGTCAGAGAGTTAGAAGAATCAGCTATCAAAATTGACTCTGAATCCAGACAGTCACGTAACCTTCACCAAGCCACCTAGAAGTGTAGTTCTGTAACATCCTTACTTGTAAAATGAAACTAATGATCACTGACATAATTTCCAGCTAAAAATCTGTGTATTATTATTTTCCTGCGATAAGCTCCTACTTGTCTTCACATGTTGTTTGTGTGTATTTCTTACAAATGTTAAGTAGGCATCTTCTTCCCAGTTCACCTTTCCTTGACTTTTCCTCCAGACCAGCATTTCATTTGGACATTGAACTATGGGTAAATATTGTGTGTAGAGGGAGAGAGTATTACATCTCAAAGCTGAAGAATTTTAAAATAACTTTATTGAGATGTGATTCATATACTATATGCTGTGTATTGAATTGTGTCCCCCAAAGTCCATGTGTTAGAAACTTAATCCCCACATTGGCAGTGTTAAGAGATTGGGAAATCT
>NW_007730959.1:0-5539 GCF_000696425.1 Galeopterus variegatus | reverse complement strand
GTATAGATTGTAGGACCATGCCCTAGTAAATGGATTTCCATTGATGGTTTAATGATGTTCATGGGCATAGTACTGAGGGCTTTAAAAGGAGGAGTGAGGAATTAGCCCTATCTCTGCTGAAACCATCTGCCATCTTGCTATGTGATTAACTTGTGTCACTGAACTCACCACCAACAAGGCTCTCACCAGGTGTGGACTTCGGACTTCCCAACCTCCAAAACTGCAAGTAATAAATATTGTTTCTTTACAAATTACCCAATTTCAGGTATTTTGTTATAAGCAACAGAAATGGACTAACACACTATGCAATTTGCCTATTTAAAATATAGAAATGAATGATTTTTAAATAAAATCACAGTTTTTAAATCATTACCATAATCAATTTCAGAATTCTTACTCCTTTCAGGCTATTATAACAAAATACCATAAACTAGGCAGTTTATAAACCACAGAAATTTGTTTTTCACAGTTGTGGAGACTAGAAGTCCAAGATCAGGGTGCCAGCATGGTCGGGTCCTTATGAGGTTCTCTTCTGTTGTGCAGACTGCTGAATTCTTGCTGTATCCCCACATGGTAGAAGAAGCAACCATGGGGGTCTCTCTCTTGGGCTTCTTTTATAGGGACTCTAATTCCATTCATGGGGGCTTAACCCCCATGACTAATCACCTTCTAAAGTCCCCAACTCCTAATACTATTACCTTAGGGGTTAGGATTTCAATACATATATTTTGGGGGAACACAAACATTCAGACCATAGGAAGAACATTCATCATCCCGAAACAAACCCTGTACTCATTAGTAGCCATTCCCCAACTTTACCCAACTCCTGCCACCAGTCCTAGGCAACCACCAATCTATATTCTATCTTTAAGGATTTTTCTTTGTGGGCATTTCATATAAATTGAATGATAGAGTATGTGGTTCCTTATGGCTGGTTTTAACATGTTTTCAAGGTTCATCTAAGTAGTAGCATGTATTGGTACTTTATTTTATTGCCAAATAATACTTCACTTTATGAGTGTACCACATTTTAATGAAATACTCCTCAATTGATGAGCATTTGGATATTAAGAATAATGCTTCAGGAAACATTTATGTAAAAGTTTTTGCATGGACATATGTTTTCAACTCTCTTAGATGTAAAACTACCTGTAATTTTGCTGAATCATATGGTAATTTTACAGTGGATATTTTGAAGAGTTGTCTCATGGTTTTCCAAAGTTGCTGCACTATGTAATATTCATACCAGAAGAGTTTGAGTGTTCCAATTTCTCCACATCCTTACCAATACTTACCTAATTTATATCAGGAGTAATTATCTGTTTGCTCCTTTCTTTTTCTTTTTGTTTTTTTGTTTTTTGTTTTCTTGATCGTAGCCTTCCCAGTGGGTCTGACATAGTATCTCATTACGGTCTTCATTTGCATCTTCTGATGTCAATAATGTTGAGCATCTTTTAATACGTTTATGGGTCATGTATATTTTTTATATCTTCTTTGAAGAAATGTCTATTTAGATACTTTGTGTATTTTTTAAATCAGATTATTTGTCTTTTTATTATTGAGTTGTGGGAGAATTTTCATATATTCTAGATGCAGTTCCTTATCATGTATATGATTTGCAAAAACTTTATCCAATTCTGTGAAATGTCTTTTGAATTTCTTGATGATGACCTTTGATGATATCCAATTTACTTTAGCTTTTGTTGCTGGTGCTTTGGGTTTCATATGTAAGCATCCATAACCTAATCCAAGATCAAAAATATTTAAACCTATATTTTCTGTTGTGAATTTTATAGATTTAGCTTGTATATTTAGGTTTTTGATTTCTTTTGAGTGAATGTTTGTATATGGTACACGGGATGGACGTAATAACTTCGTATAGCATACATTATACGAAGTTATACGAAAAGGTTAATGTCTCACTAAATATAATGTTGTGGTGTGCTTTAGAGTTACTATGTGCATAATGCTCAGCACAGTTTTTGACAGACAGTTCTATCATGATAAGAAAAAACAGTTTTAAAACATGAAGATATTTCAAGAATGAAAAGTACAAGCCCAATAACAAGTTCACAATTCCTGCAAATTATTGCTGATTGACAATCATGTGTTGCTTTATTTATAAAGAGCACAGATGGCTGAAAACTACCCATGTACTCTATCAATGCCCAAATACATTTTAAAAATAAACCTGGAATACTCTACTTAAAAAAACAAAAAACAAAAGCAAAAAAACTTGAGAATTGGGAAATCGTAAAGCAGTAGTTCTCAAATTTAGTGTGCATCAGAATCATGAGAAGAGCTTGTTAAAAAAGAGATTACTGAGACTCAACTTCAGAGTTTCTTTTTCTGTAGGCAGGCCTAAGCATTTGCATTTCTAACAAGTCCTTAAATGATTCTGATGCTGCTAATAGAGGGATCACACTGTCACTAGTTGTTTTGGTGATTTCACCATGGCCTGCAACTATCCTTTGTCTTTGTTAGGTCAGGTCTACATTTCCTCTAGGCTTATACTGCTCACGCAGAGTGATCATGTATGTACATTGGTTGTGGGTGTTGAAATCAAGCTGCTCAGCTAAGAAGGTCAAAAAGCAGTGTGTCCAAAACTTCCACAATTAATAGCATTTTGACTGGATTGTTTAATCCATTCCCATTTAATATTATTGACACAGAGTTGCACTGTCATTTTACATTTTGTTTTCTGTATTTCTCATGTCTTCTTTGCTTGTTTCTTCCTCCTTTACTGCTTTCCTATTTTATTAATTGAATATTTGGTAGCATAACATTTTAATTATTTAAATTATTTTTTTGCTATATGTTTCAGCTAATTTCTTAGTGATTACACTATACCTTATCTTATACATCTTACCTTAGGAAAAACTATTTTGAATTTATGCTAATTTCATTCTAATAAGATGTAGAAAAGTTGCTTCTCTATAACCTTATTTTATCTTCTCTCTTTTTGTGCTATTATTTTTACACATATTTTAACTCTATATGTTATAAACACAACAATATGTTATTACAATTATTACTTTATAATTTTTTATCTACTAAAAAAGTTGAGAAATAAGGGGGCAAGAATATATTTATGGTGTTTTTTCTCTTAGTCTTGTCGTTTATCATTTCCTGTTCTCTTCATTTGTTTCTGTGGATTTGAGTAACCATGTGGAGTCATTTTCTTTCTACAATATAACTTTGCTCCCACCTACCTCATTTGTGCTTTTACTGCCAAATATATTACACTTCTGCATGTTATAAGCCCAACAATGCAATTATTGGGCTTATAATACATATTGTTTTATACCTTTGATATTTAAATCGGTTAAGAGAAGAAAATAAATATGTATTTGTACTTTCATAGTTACATAATTCCTGGTACTTTTTTTTTTCTTTCTAATATGAATTGGAATTACCATCTGTGGTCACTTCTTTTCAGGCTGAAGAACTTCCTTTACCATTTATTTTAGGATTGATCTGCAAGCAAAAAATAAATCTCTGAGACAAAGAGAGACCCTGTGCCTCTCTGGCCGGATATTCCTATCTTGGGGAGGGTCAACTCTGATTCAATGAGGAACGGAGTGAGAAAAGTTCAACATGCCTCTCTTATCAAATGAAAATAGTATATTCAAGATGTGGAAAGCTTGTCCAGTGGCATTTCAGGTTTTTATAAAAAAAAAAAATTGTTTTTCCAGTTTTGGGAGAAACTTTATATTTAAGTCTCTATAGTCTCAACACTTTACAGCCTGAAGTTGGAGCCTAAGTGAAACACAAGTATTCTAATCAGTGGGCAAACCCAAGGCCATTCTCATACTAATCAATAATACTCTTGATNATTCTAGATGCAGTTCCTTATCATGTATATGATTTGCAAAAACTTTATCCAATTCTGTGAAATGTCTTTTGAATTTCTTGATGATGACCTTTGGTGATATCCAATTTACTTTAGCTTTTGTTGCTGGTGCTTTGGGTTTCATATGTAAGCATCCATAACCTAATCCAAGATCAAAAATATTTAAACCTATATTTTCTGTTGTGAATTTTATAGATTTAGCTTGTATATTTAGGTTTTTGATTTCTTTTGAGTGAATGTTTGTATATGGTACACGGGATGGACTCAACTTCATTCTTTTACATATCAATATACAGTTTTCCCAGCACCATTTGTTGAAAAGACTATTCACTCCCCCCATTTACTTGTCTCAGAACACTTTCCTAAAATCAATTTACTGTAAACATGAGATTTTATTTCAGGGTTGTCAATTCTATTTCTTTGACCTTTGTGTCTACCTTCTGCCAGAAAGATATTTTCTTGATTAAAGTAGCTTTATGGTAAGTGTCAAGACTGGAGATAGTGAGTTCTCTTGTGCTGTTCTTTTTCAAAATTGTTTTGACTGTTCAGGGTAGTTTGAATTTCCTTATAAATATTGGGATAAATTTTTCAATTTCTGCAACTAAGACTGCAGGGATTTTGATGTAAATTACCTTAAATTGTTTAGATCAATTTGGAGATTATTACCATCTTAATAATATTAACTGTTTTGATCTATGAACATGGGATTTTTTGAAATTATTTGGATCATCTTTAATATTTTTCTACCACATTTTGTAGTTTTAGAGTATCTGTTGTGCTTTTTTTGTTAAGTGTTTAATACTTTATATACTATTGCAATGGAATTGTTTTAATCTCATTTTTTCATTGCTAAGTGTATAAAAACAAAATTGATTTTGTATATTGATCTAGTATCCTCCTACCTTATTAAATCTCTTTCTAGTAAATTTTCCTAGGAGTAAATCTACTAGTAGTTCTAGCAGATTTTGGACTACTTAGGTTTTTCTATATACAAGATTAAGTCATCTGCAAATAGAAATGGTTTCATACTTTTACTTCTTCATTTCCAGTCTGCCTTTTTCAATAGACTAATCAGCTTGAGAAGGTTAAATTCTATTTATGGTTTTCTGAGTGGTTTTATTTATCATGGAAGGGTGTCAAATTTTGTCAAATGCTTTTTCTTGATATATTGAGATAAGCATACATATTTTATCTTTTATTCTCTTGTATAGTGTATTGTATTAATTTATTTTTACATGCTAAAACCATCTTTATATTCCTGGGATAAATCTCACTTGATCATATAAAATCTTTTTATATATTACTAGATTACTAGAATTTAGCTGAGGATTTTTTGTTTGTTTATACTCACAAATAATATCAGTCTGCAGTTTTCTTTTCTTGTGATACATTTGGTTTTGATACCTAAAGATTTTGCAAAGTTGTTCTACCTGTAATTGAAAGTAGAGTATTGAAGTGTTCATCTATTATTGTTCAATTGTCCATACTCCCTTCAATTCTGTCATTTTTTAAATGTATATGGGAGTGATCTCTTAGGTGCACATATGTTTATAATCATTATATCTCCAGTTATAGTGATCTTATTATCATTATAGAATGTCCCTCCTTGTCACTAGTATCATGCCTTGCTTTAAAGTCTATTTTATATGTTATTTGTAAAGCAACTCCAGATTTAATTTTTTATGA